>NW_020272860.1:0-1279 GCF_003268045.1 Sipha flava | reverse complement strand
GCAGCGTTGGAGCAGGGAATATTTGGGTCAATTACAAGAGAGAACAAAATGGTCAACTAACAGCGGACCTGAGGTAAAGGAAGGAATGTTGGTGTTAATAAAAGAACCAAACTTGGCCCCAGCAAATTGGCAATTAGCGAGAATCACGGAGTTACACCCTGGTATGGATAAGGTTACCCGTACTGTAAGTGTCCAAACACAAAAGGGTCACTGTCAGCATGCCGTGCGGAATCTGTGTCCTTTGCCATTGAATTATTAATGTAAATTTACAAAATTATCCCATACTTATTATGTAAAAAAAAAAAAAAATTTTTGTATTCCTGCAAGGGTAATTTATATGTTTTTGATTTAAGTATTTGTATTGTATATTTAATATTATTATATTGTTAATTATTTTTCGCAAGCGTAAAATGCTGGGCGGTGTTCAGTATCGCCGAACTAAAATTATTATTATTATTATTATTATTATTGAACGGCTATCGACGAGTGTGATTACGATTACACCATTATACTGGTATCTGATAATTCACTCGATCGATAGCAATAGATATAACTAAAACTTGTCTACCCACAAACCAGTACACCCGAAACAGCCGTGCGGTACACAAATCAAAGTTGTAATTTAATAAAATAAAAATTCCAATTTAATGGGTAAGAAGTGTTAGTTTTTTATTTATAAAACCCACTTTGACCCCTACAATTTGGTCCATTCGAGCCGCATGGAGATCACGCGAAAGTGTATTCGTTAATCGAAAAGTGTGTTTGTTTGGTTCAGTTCCACCAATTCAAGTGATCGTCAAAAGGATCGTGCTAACTTGACAAGGACAACCAACTACGCCATAACTCGCGGAATTTCACGGATATGCAACGGGCGTAAAGGTAAGAGAGCCAAATTATTATCCTTTTTGTTTCCGTCTGTCCCTATATTCCAATTCATACCAAAAGAGCATAGAGGAATTCCCAGGTTAAAATATTTAGTGTTAGTAAAGATAACGTGTCGGTTGATAAGGTAAATAATATCGTATAATATTGTGGGTTAATAATTTAATATGACAGTCGATATAGCTGCTTTAACGACGCGTAGGGGAACTATAAAAGGTCGAATCACACGATTTCTAAAATATGCGCAAGATTTTCCTCAAGACGGAGACATATCGCAAATTAGAATTAGAAAAGTAAAAATAGAAGAAAACTGGGAAGAATTTCAAAATATACAGTCCATCATTGAAGCTAACGTCACAGAGCCAACAGGGATCACAGCTGAAGAAAATTATAGGTT
>NW_020272859.1:974496-980175 GCF_003268045.1 Sipha flava | reverse complement strand
TTTTTTTTTGTGTACTACGTGGTAATTTTTTTTTTTAATGCATATAAATGCATATTTTAATGATTTTAGTAGCATATTTGTGTATTTTTTAGAGCTATAAGTTCCTAAGCCTACTAATCAGCCTTAATCGTAGTCATAATTCACTACCATAACGACAGTGTAAGTTGTTAAAAACCCTTGATAGTAATATCATTAATAATTAAAAATATATTTTTATCCCATTAATATTAAATAAATATACAATAATATAAATAAAAAAATTATTATATTTGAAAAGACAATGAGGGGGTTGAGCATCCAAACCCCCTCGCTGTCTACGCCATTGCAAATTATTAAAAATCTGTTTTAGATTTTTTCTATCACATCATTTAAATTTGGTTGCAAACATCTTACGGCAAACATGTATGTGAAATTGACAATCAGCACAATTATTATAACTGGTAGCAATTCAAATTCAAATAAACTGCTGCAAATAAGGATCACAGTCATCTGCGTCCGTCAGCGATAGCTATTCATAATTTGTAGTATTTCTTAGAGGTCTCTCTCTTCTCTCTTAACAATTAACGTATTATAGCATTAAATACGGATCTATTTCAATTCGTACAACTATTCGGATAGGACCCGTACCCAATTTGAAAAAGAGTTTTTTTTTTTTTTAGATGGATTAATCAACATACATTCGCGACGAGCTCCAACGGTTGTAGAAACTAAATATTCAAGCAGACCGTGTTTACAAGTACTCCACGCACTTACCGATTTCAAATCAGGTGCACAACTGCGCAACCGATGTACAATTAGTTCGCCCAATCGAACGTGCGTAGCCGCAAATAATTTTGGAATAGCCCAACGAAAACCATGATAACCGTGATAAGTTTGAGCGAAACCATAGAGTATTACTCTATGAGCGAAACGCAACAGTGGCGTTATACGGTAATTATTGTAACTTCTCGCAGTATGCCGGACCTGCGGTGATGGTAATTTTTGATTATCGTATTTCACGTTTTGCTCGGTGCGCCTCTTTCGATCCTATTTCATGTGTGGAAAATAGAGAACGGTAAAAAAATTACAAAACAATAACTGTCGTGTCACTCGTTTTGTAAAAATCGTGTTTTTCTCGTTGATCAATCAGTGGAGAGACTTCCGATGGAAACATAACTGCGGTTTCAATACCGTTCTACTCTTCGGCACGCATACAGGTATGAACGATTATTACTGTTACACTATGATAACGTTTCGCGTGCCATGCGAGTTCATAACCTCGGATCCGGCATTTTCGAAAGTAAACTTCCGAAACGAACGGTTTACGTGTCCCGTAAACGGATTCCATCGCAACTATGTGCAGTTTTCTCAGTGAAATTACCGCAAATATTGTAAAATGTCTTGTGACAGTACCATCATAGAATGAATAAAACAATCTGAAGAAGTTTAAAATAATAAAAATTAAGTGTCTAGGAGGTACCTTGACGATACACGCTATAAATGCAATAACTATGTCTAGATTTGTTAACATTATGATCATTCGATATAATTAACTATGACGTCTACTTCATAGTCTAGTTAATTATATCGAATGATTGTAATATGTTGAACGAGTACACATCTTATACCTAATGAATCAAAATATTTGTCCAATTCTTGTATTTATATGACTGTATACATTTTCATTACATTGTGTTGTCATTGTTTTACAGATAGAAATGTCATCATATCGCACTCCCAAAAGTAGTTCGCACCATATGCAGGCTCCCAGCACTAGTACACCAACATTATTGAAAAAACATAACATAGCTGCATTGAATAACAAACCAAATGTTAAAATTAATTTTAATCTTGTTACCAATCTAAAATCATTGCTTATTAATTTTAACAAAAACAATGAAAAAGAAAAACATAAATACAATAATCTTATATGTGATATCAGAGATGCTGGCATTGAAATAAAGGTAAGTACACTACTGTAATACATATTTTAAAAATTGTCATTCTTCTAAATTGTAGTCAATAGTTACATTTAAATGACTAACTTTAAATTCCAATGAAAGTTAATTTTAATTTTAAGTTACTAAAGAATACTTATGATTAGGTTTCAGATTTGAAGGCAATGTACCTAATCAATAAAAAAAAGCATTTTAAATGTGAAAAAAGGCATTTAATTTATATATAAAAGAAATTACAAAAATCACCACAAAATTAAATAGACTTACTAGTTAGTATATAAAAAAGTTGACGGTTTAGGTTTAAAATATTTTTGTATATACATAGAATTTATCTTTCTATATTCACCGAAGTTATATTTTATATATAAATAATTATCTAAATTAAGATTACTACTTATTAAATCATCATCACTTGTTGTTCTTCCAATCACTTGGTTGATTTTTTTGATATTTTTCCATCGTTAGATATAACTTTGTTGAATTTATCAAAAATAAATTCAATTAATTTGTGCCTATAACACCTAAGCTGTATATAAAACTATTAGATTAATTGAAAATCAAATACAAAAAAAAAAAAGTAAAAAGATTAAGGCTATCTCTCAATATGCGGTCTACCTCATTTTCTACCATTCATTCTACCTTGTTTTGTGTGCTACGTAACTATAAATATTAGTATAGTATGCGGTCTACCAATGTTATGTGTTCTACTTATAGCTGGGAATCTCCAGTCATTATTATTTACTTTTACTATTAACTATTGCTATTATTAGCTATTATTTACTCAAAATCGTTAAAAAAAAATGTGAGGTACTGATGAAGACCTCTTAGAGAGGTACTTAGCTGAGTATTGGTGGTGACAATTAAATAAAACTGATAATATTTTTGATGCTTTCCTTAGAGATATGAAATCATGCTTTGTGGATCCTTAATAAATTTAATTTTTTTTTTTATTTATACTTTTAATATTATTACGGTATACCACATCCATTTTGGTAGACCGCATATTGAGAGATAGTCAAGATTAATTTATAAGTAAAAAACGCAAAAAAAAACTACATTTATCATTTTAGATATTAAATGAAACTCATTTTTACTTAAAAATTATATTCCTATTATTATTATTATTATTATTATAAAAAAGGCTTTTGCCTTTAAATCTTAACCCTACTTATTCTATACTTAATAGTTATAAGAAATTTGTATTTTAACTGTTTATTTAAATAATACCCTAGTAATACATGTACCTAAATCATTATCCGTTTTGTTAACAAGTATTATATTAATTAGTTGTTATTAAAAAATAGTATAATTATACAATGGATGAATTATATTTATTTAATATTTATTAAATTTCTCTCCCAAAAAAGTTATTTTGAATGTATGAAAGTATAAAAATAATTATTAATCTAAGTATCTATTGTAACCCATCAATTTTACTTATTATTAATAAAAATCAAATAGGTTTTTTACTGTTTCAATTCAATATGAACTAGGTATAATTATGCAAGTGGGTTACTATTTTGTAATTTTTAATAATTATTTTGAATAAAACCTAACAGAAGTCTGTAAGTTCTATTAACTATTTATAATATTATGTTTTTGAATAGTTCTAATAAATGCATAATGCCTGATTCAAAAAAAAAATTATTTGTTGTAGTCTATGTAGACAAAACATAACAACTAAAAAAAAAAAAAAATGTTCTCATTGTATCATGACAATTTGGTTTTTCTCTGATTAAATATGGGCCAGTATATTAACATGTTTCTATTATGATTTGGAACAAGTTATATTTTTATATTATCTTAGTAAAATAATATGGTAGAAATTATATTATAAAAAACACTATACTTTATATTATAATAATAATAACAACAAACACTAATAGCAGTTTTATAGAATTTTATTTTTCATACCAATAAAATCCATCAATTTAATTAACAATTTAAATTTAAATTTTGAAAATGAATTTATAGTTTTCAAACATGTACTGTACTCTTATGTATTTAAGTTATATTTCTGTCAGTGATAGTAAACATTTTAATTGAAATAAGAAATAATGATTATGTAGGTCAGGGGTTTTTAATCTTTTGTAGATCACAGATCCCTGATAAAAGATATTTAGAAATTACGGACCTTCTTACCAATTTTTTTTTCGAATACATTATTTTTTACATAACATCTTATGTTATTAAAATCAAAATTATAATAATTATTTTTTTTAACAAATTACATTACTAAATATAACAAAACATATACATTCTTAATTATTTTTATTACACTTAATTTTTCAGTTAATTTCAATTTTATTATTTTAGTTTTTATTTTTAAATTTTTTTTTAGTATTCTTAAAATATAATTCTTATTAACTTAATGTGATGGTTGGTGTTATACTTGAAACAAGTTTTTGAACATCGTTTGAAGATAAGATCTATCTATCATATAATATAAAATAATAATCCAACAATAATGTATTAATGCACTCATATCACATATTAACATATGTGTAAGGCTGCCGTGGACCCCCGATATGAGTACCACGGACTACAGTTTAAGAACCCCTGCTATACATTATTAAATTTAAATAATTTAATTTGGTGATTTAGTCAATCTTCGTGTATTAAGTGGTCATATTCAAAAGTTATTGAACTCAACAATTGTTTAACAATTTAACTTGTAAAATTTTTATCCGATTCATCAAAGATGGATCTATTACAGATTACACCCATGCCTAAGAATTTATCCCAAATGAGTAAAATCCACATGATGCCTATGAACTCTGGCAAGTATAATGGGGGTAAAAGAAACAACACATGCCAAGATTTTACAACATTTACAATGTAAAACATTACATTAGAGTGGCGTTTTGGTTCATGAACAGGTGAGAATTATTAAGTAAAAATGGTATGCACAATCATTGGGAGAACTCTTAAGCTCTCAAAAAGATAAAAATCCCTTTCGGGTTATGATTTTAACTCAGATGAAAGTATTGGCATTCATTGAAAGAGCTTAGCCACCTCTCATAGTGCAAGAGAATTTCCCATTCCTATTTTTATCTGATTATTCCTAAGAATTTAATAATTTTAACAACAAATAAATTGTATGCTATATTAAAATATACATAAATGAATAAAATGCAAATTTATTTTTAAACTAACCTTTATGTGGTATATAGTAAATATTTGACTGTATGACTGAAAAACTTTTATTCTTCTATTATATTGTAACTCATTTAAATTATTTGCAGGATTCTGAACTCGTTAAGTTGTTGCAAGATGCAAGAAATTGTGTAAATATTTTAAATGAAAATCTAACACTGTTTGTTAAAGTTATATTGGTAAGACTATTTAAGATAACATTTATGGATAGTTATTTATGACAAGATATTTTTATTAGATTTTAAAGTGGATGAACAGAAGTGATGAAGTAGTCAATGAATATCGTGGATTTCTACTTGATGTTTGTACTGCGCACAATTATCATACAAAATTTGCTATAGATCAACTTGTGTCGAGTTTTTCTCAAGGTAATCGCATAAAATTTTTTATAAAATATCACGCATGATTCCTTATTTAAATAATTTTTACAGTTGATAATACTGTTTATAATTGTGTCAATGGTATGCCCAGTGAAGAAGAAGAAAGAGGGTATCAAAATATTCACATGACCCTTGAAGCTCTTTTAAAAGTCATTCCGCTGTGAGTATTATAAATAAAGAATCATTATTCATGTTTGTTACTATTA
>NW_020272859.1:939418-974486 GCF_003268045.1 Sipha flava | reverse complement strand
TAATAACAGCTCTTCAAAAAAAATTTCCATACAGGAAAAGTGGTGCTGAATCAAATCTTCATTACATACATAACTTGTTATTTATTATAAATTATGAACCATCTTTAAGAAAAACAATTCTTAGTCTTATTGTTACCAAGTAAGTTTGTAATAATAACTATACTAATGTTTAAATATTTTAATTGAACAAAATGTTTTCATAGACTAGTAGAAATTGATGCTCACATACCAAAAGATGAACTGAATAGATTGGAATCAAATATTAATGTTGAAATCGAAAACATATTTCCAATAGATGTAGATGGAGAATGTATGCAAGTAAATCCTAAGAAAATGGAAGTAGAATGTTTTTCGCGGACCTTGGATATTTGCCTTAGAAGAATATTTATGTATATGAAAACTACTTGTCATGATTCTGATGGCAATTTGATGTAAGTTTAATTAAAGAACATATTCATTTTATTTTCAATACTTATTGTACTCAATTGTACAAAAAAAAAAAAAAAAAATCGATTGAATGGATAAAATTTGCTAATGAAATTAATAAACCAACATTTTATTAATTAATTATGATATGTTTCTAATAAATAAAATACATTTGTTAACTGCTTATTTATTTTGATTTTTATAATTTTATTATGAGGAGATTTATGTTTGTAAACAATGTATTATGAATGATTTTAGTTAATAAAATTATGAATCCGTGTTTTTAAAAATCATTGAAAATTAAATTGGTTGTTTTTTTTCAAATGTACTGACACTTGTTACCTTATTCAGTTTATAAATAAATTATGGATTTTGATAACATTGTCAATTGATAAAGCGTCAATGAGAAAAAAGTTAATACAAAATTGGAAAAGAGAGTCTTTAACTGGGTTCTTTGCAAGAGCGTATTTGTGTTAAGGCCATGGGGGGGGGGGCGAAACTTCTTCAATACAAACTTAAAAATAATTTACAGTTAATTAAAGGGGCGTACCCAAGTGGGAAGGGGCCGGACCCCCCCATTGAAATTTCTACATACTCAATGGTTTAATAGTAAATAGTACATAGTATATTTTAATTTCCCATTATCTCCAATATACAAAGTTTATAGATTATATAATATACCTATAATGTATAAACCATGTTTAATTTATACTGCTTTTTTAATATTATTTATTATTGATAATTAAATAAAGTATTTTTTAATAACATTTTTCTACCAAATAAAAATTGATTTCAAGTTATAGTACCTACTTATTATAGTAAACCTTTGTGAAGAATATGTGTGATGTGAGTATAACTATTGTGACTATTACTATAGTTATTAATAGTAATTTGTTGCTATTGAATTAAAATATAATTATAATTAGAAAACAAATAAAATAAAATTTTTGACCCCCCTAAAATATTCCTAAAATAAACCTACTGCATATAAAATAAGTATTAATAATAACAACACAAATAATTTTTATATTAAAATTGTACCTTCAGTCTGAATCCTGTATAAAAAAAACAACAAATAATCATAGTAGTAATAGTTACTATTAATTATTTTTTAAAAACTTTAAAAAACAATTTAGATAAGGTAACTTAATTTAATAAATATTGAAGTAGAAAACATAAGGTTGGTAAGTATTCAAATAACAAATTCCAAATTTTCATTTTGTCAAATTTTTTGATTGTTTCATCAATGGATACAATAATATTTTTATGCATATGCAGCAAAGCCAAACCTGTTAGTCTATGCTGGCTTATTCTTGATCTTAATCATGTTTTCAATTTACAAAAATATATTTTTGGCCAATATTTGCAAGTTAAAGAATATGGAAACAAATATTGTCAGTTATTATGATTATTATTTGGGTTAGGGGCTTCTAGCTTTATAAAATACCTACACAAATATGCATACATTTGTGCACAAAAAAATGACTAAATACCTACGCACAACAAAAAGTTCCAGATATTATGTTGTAAAAAAAAATTAGACGAGTAAAATTATTAAGGACTTATATAACTCTAATAAATACAAAAATATATAATATGTATAAATGTACCAAAAAATGATTAACTATTAAATATGTGGTAAAAGAAGTGTTTTTTTAAATTAATTGACATTATCTGTGGAAGATAATACCACTATTCGTCCCACAACCAAAAATGTTATGATATATGAAGATAAACAAAAATTAATACCCGTGATCAAATTGACATATTATTGAATTTATTATCATATTATGATGATAGACTAGTGATTTATATTCTTAATTATTTATACATTACATTTTTTAAATATATCAATGTATTATATTCAAAAAAAAATATGAGTCATGGGGGGAGGGTGAATTCCCCCTTCGCTCCCCCTTAAATACGCCCTTGGTTCTTTGGGCGGAGAGAGATGAACAATTTATGAGAAAGTGTTGGAAGTCACAATAATCTCCATTACAGTTGGGTAGAGTAGATACAATACGTACTATTGTTGAGTCCCAATTTAAATTAGTGGTATGGTAGTAGGCTGTAACCAGTGCATAATCTGGTGAATTGTACTAGTTAAAATTAAAAATAAATCATATCGATAATCAAGTAACTTATTTTAATATTTTATCGAAAAATATCCAACAATAAATTCTTAATAGGTAATTAATAAATTCTCAATAAATAAGTTCTTTAAATTGATTGTTCTGCGGCTGATATACAGCGACTACGATACGTGGGTTCATATTATGTAAAATACGTTTATAATAGGACCTATTCATTGAAAAAATGATTTTCTTATCGTCTATCCGATAGTTGTTTGCTTAATTAAAATTTGCGCACTACTAACCTTTGGTGTGGTACTGCTGTTGATGCGTGTGGAGTGGTGATACGAGTAAGGTTATAGAACACTGTTATACAATACAAGATAATACAATAGTCGCGATCATCAAAATGTTACATACAGTAGCGCCTTGCAGTAAATATTCTGAGGAACATAAACTCCATACAACATAGTGGCGAATCGTGGCTCAGACCTCCTACTAAAATGAATGAAAAGAAAAAAATTAAATATACATATTTATATATTTATAATTATATATATTGATTTTTTTAATTTCAACTCCATTGAGTCTTTTTATAATTATATTAA
Organism: Sipha flava; assembly: GCF_003268045.1. Classification (NCBI taxonomy): domain Eukaryota; kingdom Metazoa; phylum Arthropoda; class Insecta; order Hemiptera; family Aphididae; genus Sipha; species Sipha flava. Next base: position 971,380 of record NW_020272859.1, on the reverse strand, counting down.
TGGATATTATCAATGTATTCATAATTAATTAATTTACTCAATTTATTGTAAAATTAATGCCTTTCGTTTCTTTTTGATTTATACTCGTACTCATCTATAACTATATTTTTAATGTTTTTATGTATTATGTTTATTCACTCAAATAATTGTAATTATTATCTCTCTGCTCCTTGTATAATTTTTACTTGTTACTTACTTAAATAACCATATTAATTGTCTACTACATTATAAGATGTATTGGGCTCAAGCCCGTTTGAATCTAAATAAATAAATAAATAAATATATAATTATACATTGTTAAAAAATAACTTTCATTAAGCTGCATTTTTCGAATAATTATAATTAGGGCTAGGATTTTTATGCATTTGCATGTTTTTTTCCTCAAATCCAAATTGATTGGTTTTCAGTATGTCCACGATTTGGCTTATTATCGATTAAATAGAACCATTTATATTTTGCATATTTTGTATATTTTGAACATAATGCATATAATTGCATATTTATAGATTTTAAGAATCTTTGTTAATTTTATTAATTTTTAACTTAAAATTGCAAGTTTATTTAATTATTTTTAAGTTATTATTAATTTTAAATGGTATTTATCTAATGAACATTTATTTTTGGAATCTTCGTAAATATACTACATATTAAATCTTATCTTGGTCGGGCGATCAATATAATTGTCCACACATTATTTTAAGACGTACTTATTAGAAGTCTGCACGGGCTAATTCGGGTGCATATGGATTTTTTTCGATCGGCACATATAAAATGTTTTGATATTTTTCCAAAACCGACTAGGCCAAAAGCTCGGCCGGAATGTTTCATCAGTAAAATTGAATTTTTGTACACAGTTTTTACATTCTCAAAAACCCGGCTCCAACCGTAATAAATTTAAAAATGAACGCTAAATTTAGCCCGGGGTCCGTGTTTCATTTAAGTAAAGCCCGACTCAGTCTGGATTTAAATTTTAAAGGCCTGGCCCATGCAGGTATTTAGTACTTATATTGTAAGACAGAAAAGAATTATTTAATTTCATCACTATAACAGTACTAACCTGTAAACTATATTAGTATAAACTAATATTTAATTTAATAATAACAGGTTATGATAAACAATAATTCTAGAAATAATAAAATTTGTTTTTGCATATTTTGGTAAATAAAATGTGTATTATACAATTTTTTATTGCATATAAAACCTAGCCCTAATTATAATATATATTTTATATTATATAGTATTAATTTTTTGGCATGTGCTAAACATTACATATTTTTCCTCGGATACCAGGAGTGTATGTGTAATGCGCACGCACTGAGCAGTGTTGGGACGACCAGCAGGGTTGTCCGAACTATTCTGAACACGTATATCATAACTTCTGTGTTAGTGAGTTTATATAATAATAATATTTTCATATATTAATAATGTTTTTTTGCGTTTCTAGAATATAATATATAATCATAATATTGTTATAAAAAAATAAAAATATTGATATTATTAATAATATTGTTTTGCGTTTCTAGAAACAGGTACATGGCCAATAGGTACATAGGCAATGATAATTACTTGGGCTGCTACTCATCTACGGCTAAAATAATGTCGGACCGCAACTCGTCCATAGTCTTTATTTTTAAGGCGATGGCGAAGCAATTGTGTACTTGCGGGTGCGAGATCAGCAGCGTCATTCTTGACATTATAAATTTTATTTCTATTTTTTTCTGAGGCCTACGACTAGACACTGGTAAGATACATTATCATTAACGAGTAACAGGCGCATGGATTTTATTCAGAAAACAATTCCAGTAATCCATATTCCAGTTATTTTGAAATTATATAGTTTATATTATGTAATATACTTGGATAATTACTGTGCTTAAGATACTTTAACAAATAAAATATTAAGCTTAAAAGTAATAAAATGTGTGTTGTGTATTATTTTATATTTTATTTGATGAACATACGATTAGGGGAATCATATTTTAAGTCGTACCCCCACCACCAGAACTCACAAACCGCCACTGCATACGACGACGATCAAGAAAAACCCTTTTATTGGAAAATAAATTATACTTAATACTTAATTTAATATTTAGTTAATATTTTTAACTTAATTTAATGCCAAATTATTTTATAAACAAATTTTCAAAACGACCTTTTTTATTTACGAATTCTTGAATAAAAGCAGATAACGGCGTACAGCGGCTTACAAAGGCGCGTGGTGGCAACGAAATTATTGTTGTGAATCCAGTTTCAATAGCGTCTGTAATACGCAGCTGATTCTCCCTGACCCCCTCCGTCCAATAAGCCAAACCATTACATGTTATGTATTGAATTAGTCGGGCATCAGTTTCACTGAAAGGCGATCATCGTCGACATGGCTAAATTAGTATTTCTATCGAAATAACTAATTGTACGTTTCAGATTTTATGGCCTTCAATTTATAATAATAAATTCAGAAAACGATAAAATATATTTTCAATTTAAATGAAAATATTTTTATACTTTTTTATTTTTAAATAGTTATTAATTACAAGTACTTGTTTTTTTTTTTTTTTTTAAAGGGAGACACATTCTCAAATTCTCCCCTAATAAACCACCCCTGATTACCGTAATAAGGTAACATTGTTCATTAATTAAACTCGATTCGTGGAAATTAGAATCTTAAACCCTACGGCAACGGTAAAATCAAAAATCACAAAATATCATCATAATATTAATGAAAAAATTTCTGTGTTTTAAAAAAAGATTTTTCTAATATATTTTTCTATATTTTTTTCCATATTTTTCTATATTTTCTTCTTTCGATGATTTTATATCATTTTTTGAAAATTCACATAAAACACCAACGTTTTAATGTTAAGAACTTACTAATTTTTTACGCCATAAAAGAAAAACTTTTTGAGAGAACATAGGAAATATTATTTTTTAAACTGCGTAAAATGTTTGTTTTTCAAAAGTTAATATAACGTGGGTGGTTATAATTATTCTATACTTTTTCGACGCTCAAATACGATTTTGAGACGTCCCTACACCAAAAATTAAATATAATAATATTATACATAGATAATAAAATTATTAATAATTGATATAAAGTAGTAAATAACTGATTCGTGTAAAAAAGTTATTATTATTATTACTATTATAAATAAATAGTTTAAACATTGATGTTTCGTTTGTTGATTTTTGTTTATTCGTTAAAAACATTTAAAGTGTTTATCCGGTTGACAGATCGTTTCGGCCGTTTGCGGACGCAATTGCGATTTTCGTAATCACAGCAGCACATCTACGGAGACCCGTGTGCGGACGAGACACTACTGTCACCACTGTCATGTTCTCTCTGGTCAAGTTGGCGTATAACGCGTGCGATGAGTCGGCGAAAAGTTGGTACGACACGGTGCCGAAAAAAACGATCAAGGTGGACCTGAGGCTGTGCTGCGACGCGCTGATGAATGGTTCGCGGGTGCGGCTGGAGAGGGACTCGCCTGACGCGAAACCGCGGAACGACCGGATGTGCTGGTTGGCCGCGCTGAACGGCCACGTGGACTGTCTGCGGACGGCACGTGCGATGGGACACCAATGGGACCGGAAAACGTGCGAGGCCGCCGCGGCCGGCGGACACGTCGAGTGTCTGCGGTACGCGCGCGAGAACGGGTGCCCGTGGGACGCGAACACGTGCCGGCGGGCCGTGAGCAACGGGCACGTGAACTGCCTGGCGTACGCCGTGGAGAACGGGTGCCCGACGGCCGGGAACGCGTGCGATCTGGCTGCGAACCACGGGCACCTTGAGTGTCTGCGGTACCTGCACCGCGCCGGGTTCAAGTGGGACGAGGTGACTTGCGTGTTCGCCGCGCGGGGCGGCCACACCGACTGCTTGGCGTACATGCACGACAACGGGTGCCCGTGGGACACGCTGGTCAGCTACTATACCGCCATCAGCGGCCGCCTGGAGTGCATGAGGTACGCGCACGAGCGCGGGTGCCCGTGGCACGACGAGACGTGCTTCCGGGCGGCGAGCAGCCGGAACTTCGACTGCCTGAGGTACGCGCTGGACAACGGCTGCCGGTGGAACGAGGTCGGACGCGAATGGGCCGCTCACCACGAGCACTTGGCCGAGTACCTGCAATGACCCGGGTCGCGACGCCTTCCGCCCACCCGTAACATCGTTGTAAATGTTTGTGAAGATTACGTGTTCGCCAATTGTTGTACACAACTTACTGTTCTTGGACTCGTACGGCGAAAATAATGTTTATTTTTTTTCCTCGATATTTATCGTGTTGCGCTGATGTCAACTCTGTGGCTCTGAGCTAATAAAGAATCGGTGTTTCGTTTTTACTTCAATTTGTGTGGTTTTTATTTAAAATTAAGAATTGCGATTGATATTGATCACTCCCCACTGTTGTCATACAATTTAATACAGTGGAACAATCAGGGGTAGGGGGGTCCTCAGGACTGGACCCCCCGCCCCCTTGAACCGTGTCGTTACTTTATAAAATGATAATGTTTGGCAAAATTAAATAATTGATTCGAAAATAGATTTAAGACATTCTACATCAGAAATAAGAGTCGTAAATGGATTAGCTACTCTTAATGTCCATTACGAAGTTGGTGTAATACCTGAAGAAGTAATACAACATTTAAGCTATGCAAAACATTGCTTAGATTTCAATTTTTATCTTGTACATAACTTTTACTTTTTTTTTTTTACATAATGCATTTATTTAATTATCAATCAGTTTTATATCATAATTACAATAATTAATAAATAAATAAAATAAAATTAATTAATTAATTAATCAAACTATAAAAGAATAATTAAATATGCTAGCTACCTACTTTAAAATAATCATATTTTTCGACTCCCCCCCCCCATTAAAAAATCTTTGTTATTCCATTGATATACCATGACTCAATGGCGTCCATCATCAAAAATCTAGTGTGGGGGAGTGACAGGTGTGCCTCTCTACTACTCAGCAATCGTTATCGATAAGTTTATAATTAGTATCCATTATTCCCAGAATTCGTTCTCCCGTGGTAAAGTTTCGCCCGTGAAAGATTAGTTAATATTTTTAATATATATTTAATATAAATCAATAATTATTATATTATATGTAAAAAAGTATAAAAAACACGAAAAAAACAAGAAATGGACATTTGCCTCTCCCCCCCCCCCCTCAATGGACGCCATTGATATTATTTTCTATTTTAAAAGCATCATTCCTTGATAGATTTTAAAATCGTGAAGTTTAACCGAAAACGTATATAAAAGTATAACATATTTAACATATGTAACATTTACATTTAAGCTTTTAAGTTTAAAGTTTAAATTTAAGACCATGAAAAATTATTTTTATTTTACGCCTCTAATTTTGTTAGTTATAGTTTAAAATTATATTACTATAATTCAAGTTCCTGGTTTTTTGTTATTTTTGTATTTTAAGCTTTATTATAATTTATAATTTTAATTAATAACATATTAATATCTTTGTTAGGTGTGATAAATTTGTATTTTAGTATTATATTTGTTTTTCTTTATATTATTTATTAGGGGTGGGCCACTGGCGACCCACGGGCAGCATCCGACCTTCGAGTCTTTTTTGTCCGGGCCATTCTATATTTTAAAATTACATCATACAATTTTCAAATGTATCGTATATACATTTATTGATATAATAATAATAGTGATCTGATATTAAAACATTGTAAATATTGTTAAATGTCTAAATGTCGTATGTACGTATACATATAGCTTTCAAACATAACTGTACCGAACTATTTATCTGTATTAGTTTCTTCGTATGATTCGTTTCGTGCTGTCGTGTGTGTTGAATTTTTTATTACCGTGTATATAAATACTATTTAAAATTCATATTTTGAATGACCTTTTATTTTCCTATGCTTCGGTCCGCTGGATTTTAACTTTCTAAAAATTGGCCTTTTAATAACTTTGAGTTGTCCATCCCTGTTATGTATGAAAAATGCATACGACTTTCACTTTTAATACATTTATTATATTTATCACCATATAGTGAAATTATTATTGTACAATACAATACCGCATTATACCGTATTACAATGGTAGAAATATTCTGAAATAGTTGTGATTAAATAAATAAATAGTGTAGGTAGGTGTAGTCATGCATGAATAATATATTTGATACACTCCATGTACTTGTGTAATTAACTACCCAAGTACCTAATATTTTCTTATGTTACGGCGTGCCTGTTGCATATGTTTGCAAAGCACTGTGCGAACAAATATTATTATAAGAATATCATTACATCTGACGCGAGAGACGAGAAAAACAATTTTCGCGCCAACTGTTGATTTGAAAAATTAGTTCGCGGGCTCCGGCCGCCGCCGTTGTAAATGACGAGTATGGCCGCATCGTTTACGATCGTTGCGCGCGAGACCGAACGTTTCGTTGTCGGATCGGCGACCCGTATTGTTTGCACGACCTGCCGGTAGAGTCGGTCCAGTCGCTTCGGTATCGCGCACGCGTTTTCTGTCTCGCCTAACGTCTATGCGTTTCGTGTTACTCTCCTCCACCATCCGCGTTCAGAGCAGAGTCGTCCTGGTCGTATTGCATTCTGCCGCCCGTCATCCAGTTCGTGCCGTCGGCTGTCATCGAACAATCCCGTTCACCGTCTTTTCGTCAGGAACCTCAACGTATCCGACGTCAAGGTTAGTCATAAATAGCAGTAGTTGTTGTAGTTAGTAATAGCCAATAGCTTAGCAGTCAAGTGCAGTTGACCACGATCGGAGAAACCGTGTGGTGGCACAATGACAAACGGTCGTTTGGTGTCTCGTCTAATGTAATATGGCGGCCACACGGTCACCGTATGTGATGCGAGTGTGAACGCGAGACGCGTCGTTACTGATGACGATTCTCCCGTTTTCGAGTTTCGCGAAAACAAGCGTTCGTCAACGTCAAACTTCTGTTGATACACAACAAATATCAATTGATTATATTTTCATTTTTATCGAGTGTCCGTTCGTACACTCCCGACCGCACCTATGTAGACGTTTGATCCATCTCGAAGCAGGATCAAATTTCGGGTCATGCGTTGGATCCAGGGATAAGTAAACGGTTAGCTTTGATGATATTTCTTGTCGACTAGTCCCCTTCCTTTGTTGTAAAAGCTTGTTTTATTGCAATTTAGTCTCATTTTCGAAGCCACAGTCTCGGCTAATACGTGCGTTCGTGTTTGTGTGAGTGCGTCAGTGTTAGGGGTGCGTGCGTGCGAGTGTGTGTGTGTGTGTGTGTGTGTGTGTGTATGTGTGTGTGTGGTTTTGTGTGAGTGTGATTGATTTGGTCGCAAGGGAACAACAGCACAATTTTTTTATCATTTTTCTTTTATATTTCTTATCAGTTATTATGTATTCAAGTATATTTTGAATGATTATTCTCAAAACTGAAACTAATTTGAACAAGATTAAAACGCTCTTTTTCACAAAGTAATTTTAATAATTTGATACTTAGCTACTGTTAGTGCTGTAAATTTCCATGATAATTTTCAATAATCCTGAAAATTTTGAAAAAATTTTTTCATATAGATTTTTAATTACAGACCATTTGTTAATTGTACATTTATACACCAAAAACTTAAAAACTTACCGACTTACTTAAAAAAATAAAAATAAAAACTCTTTAATATATTTTATTTATTTATGAAATACAAATACTAACTGTTTAGTATATTTTATTAATTAAAAATATTCTGTTAAAAATTAAAAAAAAACCAAAATGGAATTTCAAATTAATTAAATCTTTATTAGATATTACATCTTACATTAGTACATGAATATCTCAATCACTATAAAATCTCCTACTTTTAAAGTGGTCATATTTATATGATCATCAGTGACAACCATTTGTAGTTAATTTACAGTTGAGTTTTTTTGTGGTTGATTTTCACATTCTTCTTGTATATCATCAATGCTTGAATCTGATTCAAGTATACTTTTATTTTTGTTCTTGGGTACTGAAACAATAGCTGTTGAACTATCTGACTGATTGTAATAAAACGTATCAATAGGTAAATTGCTAGATGAATCGTTACTTCATTCTGAATCATTTTCATTTCTAGTGTCTATATGCAAAATATGTTCTTTTGCTGAGGTAGATATTATAAGTGATGATACAGTTTGAACCGTTGTAGGCTTATTTTCAAGATTTTTTTGTAAGAGTCTTAAGTTGTGGTTTATATAAACTAACTTACCAGCACGGTCATTTGTCAGACAATAATTCAATATATTCATACAGTAAAAAGAAATTATTTCTTTTTACTGTATGAATATTGCTGTAACTGATAAATGTACGCTCACATGCTGCTGATGTTGAGGGAGCTGTAAAATTTTTGTAGCAATTTTGGAAAACTGAGATGAAGAATAAAGTCCATTCCACCATGTAGTTGCAGATACTTTGTTAACTATATTTCAGACAAATTCTTTACTCCATAGCCCATCTTTTACTTTGTATTGATCAAATTCAGCAAACACAGTTGCTTAATCAATATTATCAGTATACTTTGCAACATTAGATATACATTCAATTCCTATTATTTCTTCTTCAGGCATTAAATTTTTCACCTTTAACATTGGATCTAAAAAATGAGCTGCCTTATGTATACTTTTAGTACAAAAATCTGTTCTTTTTTTAAAAATGACATTATTGTACTTGTCACTTACAATAAACAACAAACATACCCATAAATAAACCAATAAATAGAATCATAAAATAGTCGGTATATTATCATTTATCACTATTGTTATTATCACAATTTTTATTATTATTATTATTTATTACGATTTACGAAAACCGTAAATTTCAGTCATTAAAAATGTTCAATGTTGCTGAAAATTTTAATGAAAAAAAAAATTTCAAGCTTACATCTCTAGCTATTGGTATTGAGAATGATTTATTAAGCAAGAAATTTAATAAAACTAGTACTAAAAAAATGCACAAAGAAATAAGTGCTTTTTTTCATACCTATCTAATTTATTTCCATGTTTCACTTAAGTATTTTATTTATTTATATGTCTTATAAATTTATGAAATTTGCCCTGAAAGAAACTGTAAATATACTCTCTATTCATGTTACATTCAATGCATTTTATTCTAATCCACATCTGTATAAGTATATGTGAGTGGTATATGATAAAGCTGATTATGCAATAGGGTATAGGGTATATAAATAAAACACTTTTAAGTTTAGCTAAAATAAAAATACTTTAATCTTACACTTAATAGTTAATTAATTCACTATTATTAATATACAGGACCAGTTCAAGGGGTAGAAAACATAGACCCACGCCTAGAGCGGTATTAAACATTTATATTCTATACATTTTACTCATTTTAAAAAAAAAAAGATTACAATTCCTAGTACCTACTCATCATATCAAATTATGTGTAGTAAAGGAATAAGACTATAAATTGTTTTGTTTTATTTAAATCAGTTATGGTTTACTTGTTCTATAAATTTATTGATCTAATCAATTGTTAACTTTACATAATTAAATATAATGATCTCAGAATTAAGTCTATTTTAGTATTGCTTATGCAAAAAAAAAAAAAAATTGATGTAGTATTTACATGTAAGGGGCAGAAGAACTTAAGTTTGCCTAGGTAACTTTGAAGGTGCCATTGAGCTTGACCTGTCAATACACTATTTTTGGTCAAGTCACTAAACTTAGAGACTTCTAGCAATGTTACTTTGGCAGGCAACGATTAGGATAAGATAGTTAAACCAAGAGTTAAACTTAAGGTTCTAAAATATATTTAATTTGCTATGAGACTACCTGTATTTATACAGACTTGAATCATGGCATGACTGGATGAAGATGGTAGATAGCCCTATGACTTAGATAAACTACTAATATTGTGATTTTGAATAAGCGAATGGGCTTTTTACCATGATTGTTATTAATGATCTTAATTATATTAGGATATATAGCCATATAACTAAAAGCTTACATGACTTCTACACTAGATGGTGTTGGGTTATGTGTTCGAAAATTATTTATTTGAATCAGGGGCGGGTTTTATCACTAACCAAGAGGGGGGCTAATGGGGGTTTAAGAATTTAGTTAGTTGGTTTTTTAAATCTATATAAAATTTTAAATTACAGAATATTTTTTTTGAGTCCCTCCTAAGTAAGTCATTTTTTTCACAATAGTGACAAAGTTTAAATAGTTACATTATTAGTATCAATTTTAATCTGAAACCATTTTAAAATATAGGTAAATACATATAATTAAAAGAAAATTGAGCTATTTATGTATAAAAAAAATATATATAATAGGTACCATATTCATCAATGACCATTGACGATATTTTATTCAATTATTAATATATAATAATACTTTGCTTTGTAAAATAGATAGCTTAGTCCCAAGGGAAAGGGGCTAATGTTCCCTTAGCCACCTCCTTAAACCCGCCCGTGGTTTGAATACAAAGTTTTTGAAAAAAGTATATGTTAGAATGAATTTTTATTCGAAATCAGGGAAAGACGGTTAGACGTATTAATATAATATCTGATATAGAACAATAACTAATTTACTCGTTATGTTATCGTTAGTGTAATCATAATATGGGTTTCTGTAACATACCGACTGCTGCAATATATTCCCAATTGTCGTACTGAACAAAATAGTGAACGAATATATTGACATGTACTATAAAATTAATACCTACTACACATAATAAAAATATGTTATTATTAAATGAATATGAATTTATGCTTAACAAAAATAATTTTTGTAAACGGGTTAATGAAAATGTGTACTATTGGAATTATGTCAAAAAAATGTGCTACATTTCTAACAATTATTAAAAACAATGAACATATTTAAGACGAACCGTGTATATTAATGGATCATTCACATGCACCAATCCTATACAAAATTAATGCAAATAATTAAAAATAAAATCAAAACTGCTACATTGCAATTTCAAGGTAATCCACACAACATTTACCAGGAGCAACTTATTGGAGTTCTTTCTGTTGTATCTTCATAAATTAGTAAAAATGTATCAAAACAACTTATTAAACGACAGAGAAAAGGTAAATTAATCAAACCTTCTTCTGTTAAACATTTCACACTAGTCTTGAATTAAAAAAACAATTTCTGGTCAATATTTTTTAATCAAGAAAATTTACAATGACAAAAAAGGAACCATTATTTTTACAACAGTTCAAAATTGTTTGTATTTAAGATAATCAGAATTTTGACAAACGGAACATATAAGTCTTGTCCTAGTTTTTTTTAAACAATTATATACAATTCATGAATCTAGTAAGAGAGGAAATGACCAGATATTTTTACCACTTGTGTTTATCGTTATAACGATATATATGTATAAAGGTATATAGAGTTATAACAAATCTATCTGAAAATTCATATAAACTAACGTTTACAGCACTAAATGATTTTGCTATTGAACATAAAGGTTAATTTTAAAGATAACACAGATCTTGAAATTATTACTGGTTTTGAAATTGCTGCTATCAATACCATTAATGATATTTTTCCATTTGCAATGCATTCTGCCTGTTTTTTTACTTTTCACAAAATATCATCACATATAAAAAGAAGGATTGATGACTAAGTATACAGAAGATCAAAACTTCAACATACTTGGTCAACATTTACCAGCATTGACATTCCTCCCAATTTCCAAAGTACGTATAAATATATTATACATAGCTAGGCAAGAATTATTTTTTTAAAAATATATATTTGTTGTTTATTTAGGTCAATGGAAGTTGGAAACAGCTTATAACTGAATTTTCAAGAATAACTGAATAAACTGAATATATATATATATATATATATATATTTCAACTGAATAAAGGAAACAAAATTTAATAGAATACTTCAGAACAACATATGTTACTGGTAGATCAGTAAGACCCCGTTGATGAAATTTACAAGTAAGATCTCCGTTATATCCGACAGAATTATGGTCAGTAGCTCAACAGGTTGAGCATGAACTGCCACGTACTACTAATATCATCGAATCTTATCATAGTTGTTTAAATAGGTAATTTTCAAATTGAATGTATAAACTTCATATTTCATAGTATAATATTGTACTAAGTTGATATCGAAACATCCAGGTACATACAAATTCATAACACTTCTTTAAAAAAATACAGAAAATGAGAATGAAAGCTTAATTGAATAATTTATTAAAGACAGAATTACAAATAAAATTTAGGTATTCAGAAAACAACCCAAATAGTAATCAGAATGACATTGAGTTTTTAAGAGGCATTGAGTACAATTTAAAGTTTTAACTTGACTTTGAATACATTTATACAAATATTTTTTAATTTAAAAAATTTAAATAATTAAAATAATTTTTTTTTTAATATTTAACTTGACTATATACCTATACATGTAATAATTTTTTACTTTTATAAATAATTTAAATAATGAATATAAATATGTTTTTTTAATAATCAATTTTATTACTTGGACAATAATTAATTCAAATATATGTTTTATCAAACACTCTTCATTCAAACACATTATATTTGAACATATCATTTTTTGAACATATAACCCTTCATCATACTAGTTAGGCAGGTGTGAGCTTAATACATATTCCATTAAATATTTTTGTGTAGTAAAAATATAGGGAAATATTCTTTTAAAATTTTTTAACTCTTAAATAAACCCTTATAAAAAATAACTTTTTATTTTAATATTTGTGTTTTTTTTTTAAGTTACAATTTCAAAACATTTTGTTATTATAGCAATATAAGTGTTAAAGCTACAGCTTAAATACTTTTTATAATATTATTAATTAAGTGTACATGTTCTGGAAATACAATTATGCACAGCAAAATTTATAAATAGATGTTTCAAATCCCTACAAAAATTTAATATTATAAATTAATTAAAAAATGTACATTGTTAAAACTAATAGTTATTAAATATTAATTAAATAAAATATTTTTTAATTTCTAAATTCTATACTTCATATTAATCTACTTTTATTTCAGATTATGCAACTTTATTTTTTAATAAGATATTGAATTATATTATAGTACGTAGTAGATATATACTCATAGTGATGACTGTAGACACCATACAATAGGTACTGTACATTTGTATATTACAATAATATACACCCAGAGATAACCCGGATGTATTTCAAGTTAATGTGATAGATATTTTTTTGCCGCTCCTGTCCTTGTAATATTAGTCTGTTGCATCATTAGTTATTAAAATAGGTACATAATTAACAAAATAATCAGGTAGGTGCTTAACATTTTTCCGACAGGATTTTCTATATTCATTTATTATTTTTGTTCATTAATTTTATCCTTATAATTAATTTTTCAGTAACTTTCATTTTCAATTTCGAGAATCGCAAAACTATTTAAATAATTCTTTATTAATCGCAATCACAAAAGTTTTTAATCCTTTTTAATGTTGAAAAGGATCTTTCAGCAAAACAGTTTGTGGGTGGAAGACATAAATATAAGTTAATTTGTTAATTTTACATGTTTTATTCTGTTATTGATTGGAGTCCCTTCTTATTTGAAAACTCGTATTTTTGTGATGAATTTATTTAATCATATAATATAACATAATACATTTACATAACACAATAATTAATTATTTTTAAAAAAAATAAATTATAAAATTCATACAAGAATAATTTTTAATAATAATTATAGCATTTATAAGTAATCCGGATATTCGTATGTGTTCTACATCAACACATTATATATATATATATATATATATATATATATATATATATATAAATGTTTAAAACACTTGTGTAATAATTATGTATAGAGTAGATGTTGAAATATACTATAAATATAGGAAAATATTCGAAAATAAAATCATAATTAAAAATAATTTCAATTACGTAATAAAATTAATTAACGTGTAGGGTTAGACATGTTATTTTAACATTTATTGTAAAAAGTAACAATAATGATATATTATTCTTATCGGCAATCGATATCCTCGTAATTTCAGGGAAAATAAAAACCCACAATAAAATAAAATAAACTTTTCAACATATCTGGATTTCATTGTTAAAAATATTTAAATAAGTTTTATATAAATAACATTTTTATCAATTAATCGCTAAAATCATTTTTTGATGAAAAAACAGGGAAAAATAAAATTAAATCAGAACCATCATAGAAAAGAGGATTACATACATCCTGTTTCATTCTGTTTGAAGAAACTGGATACAAAGTTGTAAAACAAGACAATCCTGTTTATAACTGTCACCTTAGTTTGAAGTAATTTTATAGTTATAATCATCGTATTCACAAAAAATGTCATTAAATAAAGGCTACTTTATATAAATACTTATACAGTTACTAATTAATTTATGAAATTAAGAGCTTCTCCCTTTTTTGATATCTCAACCTTCCAATTTTTTATTTTTTTATTTGACAACATTTTTTCGGGATATTAATTGTTTTTTTATTAAAACATTGAGTAAATATATGTTTTGGTTTTTATAAATATTGAATATATTGAGAATAGCTGCTTCTTTAGAATCTACCGACTCCTAGTTGAGGTTTCATTGCACTCATTTACGTGATGCGGAGGCTACTAAGGCCGTTTTCACACACACGGATAAAATCGGAACCGGATTCGGCGCCGGTGCCGGATGCTATGTAATTGAGTTAGTGCTTTAATACAGTAGTTTTTAAACAGTATCGTAAATAATTTAGAATTTAGTGTTTTTGATTTTATTAAATTAATTACACTAATTGCATTTTGTAGTACTTCATTGACAAAGGGTTCAAGTTTTTTAGCTGCTAAAGCTTCCCTATGAATCATTCAATGAGTAAATAGTATATTTGGTGAAATTTCGTTAACTTTAACTCTAAAGTCCTTCTTTGATCCAGTAAGTGCTGCTGCGCCATCTTATTAAAGCAAGAAGTGCTCTTCTTTTATCTGGAATTAGCATGCACAATTATAATATGCAAAATCCATAATATTATTAACAACAAAATATTCAAGCCATATATATAAAATCATATTATAGATATATTGATGTCATTTTATTTAGAGGCTAAATAAACAAAATAAATAAATAAACATTAAATTTACAACTTAACAACTCAACTCACAACGACTCACAACTTAAGTTCCAAACTTCAGGGTACATCTTTATTTACGCAATAAAAAGTTCGATATCGAAAATTTAAAATTTTGTGTTCAAAGCTATTATTACGATAAAAACACGCACATATGTATCGATCAATAAATCGCTATGTAATGGGATGCCGCATTTATGATATTTTTACGTTGGGTTATCGGAATAATTTTTGTCTCGTACGTGCTCGTACGATAACGCGTGGTGACGGAGACGTACTTGTATCGGTAAATTTAATTATGAATATAACACCTCGCAATTACGATGATGCAGCGGTGCCGCACGTCAAAATAACGCACATGTGTACCGAGCCGTATTTATACGAAATTTACCAAACTGATTTTATAATCTCCCATATTCTCAAAAATTAAATTTTTTAATTCAATATTTTGTAAACTAAAACTTATTCCATAAAATAAACTTAATTATCAACACGAACTCAATGTTATCTATAGTATATCCCATGAGAATAATTTAAATTTAAATATTATTAAAAAAAAATCATAAAACATAATAAAGAAAAAATAAAACACAACTCACCAAATAATATTAATTATCATAATATGAAATATAAAATAATATATCTAACAAATTTGCCAAAATTCTAAACAATAATACCAATGTAATAATAGCGTTTAATACGAATAATACTTTAAAGAAACATAAGTAATAAAATTAAATGTAACAGTAATACATTTTTTATAGGTAAAACATATAGACATTTTAAAATAAAATATAAAAGACACATTTCTGAAATAAAATTTAAAAATACTGCTCCTAATTCAAATTTTGCTAAACATGTTTTAGAAAATAACCATAGTATACATTTTCATATCAATACAGACTTTGAAATATTAAATATCCAAAATAATATTTACATAAATTCAATTTTAGAAAAGTTACACATACACAATCAAATAAAGAAAAATAATTTTAATATTTTAAAAATAATCTCTTATATTAATACATTTTAGATAATAATAAATAATAAAAAAAGTATTTATATTTCTTAACATATTTATGTTTAATAAAAACTTATTTTAAGATCTCTCCTATTAAAATAAATGTCTACCTATGTAAAATAACTAATTTTTTTTCGATGTCTTCCTTCCCTTAAATTCATATTTAGTCGCAATTTTATTAATTTTATATATACCTGATGAAATTTTAATCCGAAACTGGTTATATTTTACAAAGATAACAATACTCCAGGCTATGCTTTTATTTAAGTACTTATAAATTTATTTAATTCTATGTATAAAATATTTGTTTATTTATGTATGTATTAATTTATGAGTATTAATCATTTATTAATTTAAAAATTTTATTTTTATTTTTTATTATTTTTATTAAAACAATATTACTATTAACTATAGTAAAATAAGTGCAATAATAGTATTTTAAATACAAATATAAATAAACGCCTTCAATATAGTCAATTATTAATTAACAGAAAAACCGATGAAAACTATTCGACGAGTTACAATAATTCGCGGGACGTCGGGGAAATACAAAGTATAATTTAAAATTATTAATAATATGAATGTATTTTTATATAAATATTGTGATAATAAACTTTTTTTTAATTGTAAATCTATATTTGTAGAAAATCTATAAGCCCATATTTTTTAATCGGTACCAAACAAAAGTACCTACGTATTAATATATAAATTTAATCTTTTATATTATTTAATAGTAAAAATGAACAACAGTTTACAACATATTTTTTATATTACTTGTATTCACAGTTTATATTTTACACTGTTGTAAACTATGAATGTAATTATTACACTGTGTTGTTTTTCAAAACTTAAATAATCGGTTCATAAATAAATTACATATGAATTAACTCAATTTTTTTTTTTTTATTATTTTTGGATTTATATAAAAGTACTAAATAGCATTGAAAATATTTGTCTCGATAAGTATATACATATATTGTAATAGTTTCCGAGTAGTTGGTCGTTTATTATTCTGGTAGCACCTGTTATTATTACATTTGCATTCCTGTGGATATATTTTATCTTCCAACATCCAGTTCCAGCACGGACCAAGTACCTACCTAATATGGTTAAAAATATGTAATTTTTATTTGAAATCGTTTCACACAGCAATTTACCAAATTAAATATGTTATTTTTAAAATTCAATTTTACGTGTTTAAGGTGATAAACATTTCATAAATTCGATATAAAAATTCTAAACGAGATATTTTTGTTAAACGGTGCGTCATGGCAATTTATTTTATTTTAATACACAGAGGCCGGCGATCGGACGACGGTTCGCCGACCGCCACTATCTTATTTAATTACCTATGATAATTTAACATTAAAAAAAAAAAAATTAAAGAAAATTGTTTTTTGAGTTGTGTACTCCTTCGAGATCACTAACGGCGTAGTCATAAATTTCCCGCAAAAGCCCGATTTCAATATTAACGATGAGTTGAGGATAGTGTTGGATGGTTTAAAACTGTTGTTGGATTTTCAATTTTTTTTTTTTTTTTTTTTATATATATAAACGAATATATTTACATTTTACCAAATCGAATACCGACCAGTAACTGTGATTTTAATTTGTTGACAGATTGTTTGATGTGAGATTTCGTCGATTTGAGACGGTGGACAAGATTCAAAGTGCCGTATAAGTTGTTATACTCTAAAGTGGTAAGTCGCAACCGACCGTTTATCGGGATTTTACTAAAATAAATACTATTTGTGATTTTTATCCAATATTAAGTTTCCAATATTATTAATAGCATCTATCAATATAAATAATATATAAAATTTAAAATAAATTGCTTAATTTAAGATAAATTGCCTAAAATAAGTACTTAAGTTGAAAAAGTGCAAATGTATTAACAAATTATGACCGATTTTGATTATAAAAAAATAAAAAAATCAGGAATTATTTTGTAAGCTATTTACTTATTAACCGAGCCATGTATTTAGTTTAAATATGCCAATTTTTTATGAACTTCACACCTCACACAATGGTTTCTTTGTAGAAGATGGACGCACACCTTTCCCTCTTTTTCTCTAGAAATGTTTAGATTAGAGATGGATTTGAAATCCGAATAATTTTCTGAATATCTGGATTTGAATCAAAGTCTTATTCGGAATTTCCGAAGTATATGGATTATTCGGATTTATAGATTTGCTTGTTATGTGGCTAATAATTACTTTCAATTTCTAGTAAAATAAATTTTATCATTTTATTGTAATAAAAATTTAACAAATTAATATTATGTTTTATGAATTATAAAGTATACTTAGACTCTCAGGACGCGATGCGATGAAAGGCGATGTGTGCTACCCGTGAGATTTGAACGATTTGCGCGATTTAAAGTCCATCATAGAGATGTTAAGTTCGTGAACGAATAGTTCATTTAAACTATTCTGAATTGCTTCAGTACTTGTAACTTAACAGTTCACAGTTCGAAAAAAATTGGTAGCATTGTATAAATGAAATAGTTTGCGAACTTATTTAAAAATTCTCTGTGGTACGTTGTTCGAAATCCTGTAAATGGAAACAGTTGTTTACAATTAGATAACAAATAAATGATATTGTCAAAATGTTACACTGTTCTTAACAAATTAACAATAAAATAAATTCATACAATATACAAATATTAAATCAGATTTCTGATTTAACTTATGACTACTGTTCAATATATACACCTTGGATTAGGTGATGATGATAACATGAGTCATGAAGATATTGATAATAATTTTTTCTTAGTTTATGATGTTAAATTACAATTTTGATAAGCTTTTGTTTTCATCGTGTATATTAAATAACCTTTACAAGTTAGTCCTCGCTGTTTAACTACCTACTCTTAGAAAAAATTAAATTTTGGATAGCGGATACCAATCAAGTAAATTTTGTAGGGTGAACTACTACTGAACTGTGTACTGCTGTACTAATAGTGATAAAACGAATTATTTATTGCCAAACAATATCAGTGTGATCAATAAAATTTGTGAACTTAAAAATAGTTCATTTGAACTATTCACTTGAATGAACTGTGAACTAATGAACTATTCACAGAAATGAACTAAACTTTCCATCTCTAGTCCACCAACATGAAACGATATTCAGTTGATCGAACATTGTCAACCACTAGACTTGTTTTGATTTTTTTGGTTTAAATTTGTTTTCGATTTCAAGACGTCTGGCTAGCCAGGCGATTTTAGCACTGCCGGTCGCGCGTATCGTCTGTCGCAATCGCGTCGTTATCAAATTGCGGTCGTTAGTGGATTCCCATTCAATTTGCTCGAATATCTCTCATAACAAATATAGCATCGCCAATGAATTACGTAGTGCATGGATGGTCTTATGGACAAACAGTTTTTTATAAATTGTTATTGTTTACCAAAAAAATGTATTTAATTGTTGAGTTCATTTTATACCTATGTGACTAATAGTGATATCATGACTGGGTATTCACCCAATTAACTTATTTTTACTGCATAATCTTAGTCAAATGTATGCGTTTATAAAAATAAGTCATTGAACAGTTAAATTGAATAAATAATTCATGAAATCCGAATACTTCGGATGTGTCGAATTTGAGTATGCCCACTATTAGTTTAAACACCCTTCATAAATTATATTATTTATAATTGCAGAATGAGTTTAAAAAAAAATTATATTTAAATCAATATTCCACCTTTTGTGATAAAATTTGTTGTGGAAACAGTGTATTTACATTTTAACAATGAAATTCGCATATTATTATGTATATTAAATTATTTAAGATTTCTTGACATTTCGGAAGGGACCAAAGAGAATTTATTAACTTAGAGAGTTATCCTAGATCAGGCATATTAAACAAGAAGCCGTCGACTAAGTTATTTGTGTTTTATCAGTAACCTAACCTAAGTCCTTTTGGTACCGACGACATTTTTTAAATTTTTAAAATGGAAATGTGTCACGCGATTGACACTGTACATCGACTAAATATTGTTTTATGTTGGTTGACCCCAAATCGTACTAATTTCGCATTTCGGTCATGTATTTCAGTTGCATAGCGTTTGAATCACGTAGTGTGTAGAGAGCCTTAAAATAACAAATAAAAAAAGTTGCAGCTATTAACAATTATAAAAGATAATACAACAAATAAAACGCGAAATAAATAAATAAGTCCTCAATAATTGAATGTGTAACTATCACATATTATTATTCTGAAATACGTTTTAAATAAATTATAGATCGTTATCATAAATTTCAAATGCTCACAATTATTCACTTTCAAATTTAGATACAAAAATATATACATTTATTTTAATAAGAGTTTGATGTTTCGTGTGAATGATTACAAACGATTAAAATTAATAATAAATCCTCAAAATATGCATTTATAGAAACAAATTAAAAAATTCCTGCTTATTTTTATATAAGATAAATTAATGTTATTTAGGACAAATTATAATATAAGAATTCAACATTTTACTGTCTTCGTTATTTTTCTTCTGAATAAAAGTACCTATTTTTATTATTATTTGTTTAAAAATGTTTAAATCATTATTATAGATAAATAATATAATTTAATAAATTATTTTATATATTTAATATATATTTTTTATGTCTAACATGTTGAATTAAATGAAAATGTGTTGAAACAAATTATTTAATACACTATAATAGTATAAAATATTATTTCTAAAATGTCCTAAATTATTATAATGATTACTTTTATATTATTACCTATAATTTAACTATAAAATTATATTATTATTAGGTATTTATATATTTTATATTAATATGTTTGATCAATATATATATATATATATATTGAATATTTAAAAAAAATAAATATTTGACTTGTGGGTTTCATACTTAGGCACCAGTTATAGTTTTTATAATATTTCATTCAAAGTATGTATGAATCAAAAAGATTTTCTAAATAATTTATCTGATATACGAATAAATCAGTCGGTATCATCTTGAATATTTTCGTTTGATGGAGTAGTAGTTGTATATAGACGTCGAGGAGAATACGGAATAAATATATAATATGAATAAAATCGTATTAGTTTTGCTAACCTTTTAGTTTTGTTTTAAAATAATTAAATAAACTGGTATGGAAACTTTTTGATGAAGTAATAACTGATCAACATTTCTAAATTTTTTTTTTTTTTACAGATTATTATTGCGATTGCAACGAGGTTCTGTTGCCTACGATCTTCCCATACTATATTCAAACGGTTATATTTAATAGAGGTAAGTCGGATCCGTCCACTAATAGTGTTAATAGCCCTTAACGTTTATTTAAGTGCCGAGTTAATTTTTACTTAATTTTTTGTTTATACTTGTAGTTTTTGCCAAACAATCGGATGCAAAATGGTATTGACTCTGAGCACGTTATCGTATATAGCATGCAGCGAAGAAATGAGAAATTGGTATAAAACGAAGCTTCCTGGCGTGGGAAAAGTGAACGTGAAGAAGTGTTGTTTCAACGTTGTTGAGGCCATCAAGTCGAAGAACATGATTCCAAAACCAAAAAAGGACTTAAAAACTGGCAACATCGCTGCGTTTTTCGGACACTTGGAATGCCTCAAAATAGCGTTCTCGTTGAATGGCGATTTATCACAGAAGACGGCATGCTACGCTGCTCGTCGTGGCCACTTTGACTGCTTGAAGTTCGCTATTCGTAATGGCTGCTTTATTGATGAAGATGTAGGACTATGGGCCATTGCGTACGGACAGATTGAATGCCTTGAGTACTTATTGGACAATGGGTGGGAATATTCGCCAATGTCTATATTAACAGCAGCACAGAGTAATTTACTGCATATGGTCAAGTATTTACGGGAGAAAGGTTGCTCGTGGACGTCGGATGTGACATATGCAGCCGCAGCTAAAGGCAATTTGGAGATGTTGAAATACGCTTACGAGAACGGATGCGAGATGCACGATTGTGCAAGCTCGATTGCTTATTTAAAGAAAAATTACGATTGTCTTAGATATGCGTACGATAATGGATCTTTTCTACCTACTGGTAGTGCCGGACTCAAATGGATGCGAAAGGACATCAAGAAGAGGTTGGCCATTGCTAAAGCGGAAGAAAAAAAGAGCGAGATGGAAGATGTAATTGCCAGTGACGAGTCCACCAACAAGCGGCGTCGCATTGAAAAATAATGCCGCCACGGAAAATATGTTTTAAAACCACCGGATATTTTACAAAAGAAATAGTATTTAATTTTAATCAATGTTTTTATTCCCTCTGACGCATTCCCATTGTCTATCGGTGAACGCGTTTCTATTTTAATGTATACATCACTCGAATTCTTTGCATGATTCTATAATATGTATATACAAAACATTAAAATATTATATTATATACCCTTGAAATATGTTTTTATATGTTCGATTCCTATTTTTGTCCATACAAAATCAGTGCTATCCAAATTGTATCATTAATTCTATATTTTTTAAGATTTACTCTATGTTTAATTTTACTCATACTCGTATATGAAACTGGTTTGACATTAAATTACTAACGTTAGTTTATACTAAATAAAAAAATATTTAAATCCTTTTATGTATGTAAAGATGTAAATATTTTAAATCACTCTTTACATTTATCTTTGGTATACTAATTTTTTCCGCTAAAAATGTACTTTTTATAAAATACCCTGAAGGTATAAAAATTAAACCTACAAAAATCATATGATAATAAAATCGCAGGTACCGATAAATAAAATAATTAAAATAATTTATATTTAACAATTTAAATCTAATTTTTAAAATAAATTAAAAATGTAATTATTTAAAAAAAAAACACCAGAAGAAGAAAACACAACTAGCAGTGCTAAGGATGATAAATGTAATAAACTGTGTGCGAATGAATATATGATATATATATTTTTGTGTTTACATATAAAAATTATTAATACATAAGAAATAATCAGGTAATTATAGCCATATTGCTAGTTCAACAAGTAGTAATATACAACAGTTATAATAATTATTACCCTAAAAATACTTTGGAACAAAAATAAAGCATAAATATATTGCGTTTTTTAGCTCAACAATAGATGTAAATAAATAAATAGTAAAATACGCTACTATAGTGGCGACTCGAAGGAAGTATATTTGAATCACGTGGTTCGTATAAATATTAATAGGGGGGGAGGGTTGATTTGTAATATCAGTATAATTGGTTTAGGAGTGATGTAGGGTTATTTATTTGTTGTATCTACAAATTAAATACCCATTACTTATCCACTAAAAACCGATGAGTTTACCTTTTGAAGAGCAGTGCATTTTTTTAGGGTGGATGGTGTAAAAATATTAAATGTAAGCAAGAAAAAAAAGTTAAAGCTACCACTGCGCTACTATATGTAGCGATAATTATATTTTTCTGAATAGTTATTATGTGCTCACAAAATGAATAAAACTCACAATAACATACAAGAGAGTACCGCAGAAATGTAGCCTTTTTGGCTCACTAATAGTTAAATAAATATGAAATAATAAAAATTATACCATAGCTAATAAAATACATACAATAACTCGCATTCTGTGTCAGTGCATAACAGCTTAGACAGTTACTGCAGTTGCCCGTAATCTAAAATCCTAAATAATTAAAAAACGCAAACACACTAGTAACAATATAAATAGAAATAAGAGCATAAATGTGGTATGCAAGTACAATAATACGAAGAATTATGTCTATGGCAGCACTATTGTGGTAGAAAATAACCAAAAAAAAAGAAAAAAACCATGTTCGGACTTGTAAATTAATTAATTTACAGTTACATTCGACCACAATAATTTTATTCATTAAACGATTTTTCCAAAGAAATCAATCGGTACGAATAAAAATGATAAATATAACTAGGCTTAGGGACTTATAGCTATAAAAAATACCCAAATATGCACAAAAAAATGGCCAAATATGCACTTAAAAATAACCGTATAAGCGCTAAGATATGCTCAAAAAAAATTAAGTGTAATAAATATGTGGTAAAATTAAATATTTATTTTATTAGAGTTTATATTATAATGAACACTAAACAAGTAATCGAAATTATTTAATAAAATAATATCTATAATCGGATATCGCCAATCGGACCCCTATAAACGGTCAATACGGGTTTATTGGATTATTTATATCTTCACAAAAATTATAAGTGGTAGTTTGTAGGGCTGTAACACGATTGCACCCGTCTTACCTTTTTACATGAAAAAAAAAACAACACGATTGCGCTGAGTGAAGTAGCTCAATAGCGTTCTGTGAAATATAAGGTCTTGCATTTCTAACAATTTTCAAATATACTATTTAAAAATACAATTGGAGTGTAAAACTCAAAGTTTAAATTAGGTTAAATTATCATTTTAACAATTTTCCTTCCCAATTTTACAAACTTAGGACTGACAATTTTCTGTGCTACGTAGTTCTTGCCTAATTATTTTAGTCGGTCTCGTAAAAAAGTCGTTTTCACATTTTTTTTTTTTTTATTCTACAATTTATTATTTGTTTACTAACTATGTTTTCTGTGGTGATGGTGTTCATTGAGCACGCTAAAATCTTATGTCACATCATTGTCAACATAAACACTCGATGGAAAATTGATAATCTAACCTAACTTAAACTTTGAGTTATACACACTTACCGTATTTGTATAGTATATTATAGTATATTTGAAAATTTTTAGAAAGGCAAGACCTTATATTTCATGGAGTGCTATTGAGCTACTTCACTGGGCGTAATCGTGTTGTGTTTTTTTCATGTAAAAAGATAGGATGGGTGCAATCGTGTTTCACCGAGTTTGTAGATAGCATATATATATATTTTTTTTTATGGGTTCAAATATGTACGTATAGTTATAAGTTATAATAGTCATTATATGGTATAATTTTTAATTTTAAAATTTAAAAAATTGTAAAAATATGCAAAAATATGCACACTCAAATTTTAGATCTGATATTATGGCACCGAGTAATGAATTTATTTCGCACTCTGATATTTTTTAACAATAATTAACAAAAGTATGCAAATGCTAGTCCCTAAGCCTACATATAACAGAAAACAGTGGCTTTCAAAATCATTTTCTGAATGCGTAGTTGAATGCATAATTAGAAACCAATTTATTATAGTATATAAAAAATCGTAATTCGATCCAAGCGAGATACCGGAATAATTCGTTTCTATTGAAAGTCCAATAAATTATTAATCAAAGGGCATAGGGCAAAGTTTAATAAATATGTATTCATGATAATTAAAACGACAAAGTAAGAAGCATGTATTTTTGAAGAAATTATAACATTGTGCGATTCAAAATGTCACTCGTCGTTTTTTTTTCTGTTGTCTTTAAACATAACGGCAATGCTATTAGATTAACATACATAAACAATTTGAATAGATTAAGTATTATGCAAGTCACTCGTCGTTATAATTGTTTTAAACATTAAATTAATAATAATAAATGTTTGAATATATAAAGCGACTGATAAAAAATAACTTCAAAATAAAAAAAATAACAGATTTTTGATAATTTAATGATCACCTTAATAAAATCTTAAATTTAAACTTATTTAACATTTTTCCTAATGCCTTTTCAAAATTATTAAAATTCCTCAGGCTTTTAGTGATAACATATAGAAATATGAAAAAAAAATAAATTGATTTACTGTTTAAATGTTTATGTATTATACTTTTGTTATTGTTTCTGGTTCAGTGTTTAATAGATAACTGAATTATATAAATCTATTTTCCATAAAAATTTAAAATGCCGATTAGTTATTTTTACGTCGAATTCTATTACATCATACTATTACGTAATCGGTTGAAAACTATTAGTTTGTACGTCTTGCATTATACAGGAGTATAAACTATGTGTGCTTTTTATACATTGGTAGATGGCTAGGACGGGTGAGGAGTGGTGGTTTCGTACAAGTGTACAAGAAAAGTACCAATATTACCATAATTACCTAATATGAAGGTTTCATGTGTATTTACTACATTATTAGGTTTTACTTTTTATTAGGTTACTATTGAATGATTGAAGTTTGTATCCTTGAAGAAAACGTATTCAGATACTAATTTAGGAACTGTCGAACAATCTACGGGTATAAAAATGTCCGTAAAAACAAAAGATTTCCATTGCGTTGTAGATAAACATACGCAGTTATAAAGTTGTCGAGTATTATTTCACTATGTGAAGTGTGGTTCGTATACCGTCGCTTTAACACAGTGATGTCCGACCTTTTCTCCTTTGCGAGCCACTTTGGTAAACAATTTTCTTAGAGCGAGCCACAAAATATAAAAGTACGAATAATATGAATACTAATCTAATAATGTTATTTTAGTATACCACATGGTAGATATACAATATACAGGCCCGGCTCAAGTGTTTAAACAAACATAGGCGAAATTTAGTTTTTGCTGCCCCTTACGTGTAAATATTTTATCAAATATTTTTTTTTTTTATACATAAAAATTGTCCAGGAAAAATGCCGCCCTAGGCGTGGGCCAATGTCGCCTACCCCTTAAGCCGGTCCTGACAATATACATGTAGGTACATATTGAATTTGTTTTCGAATATTTCATTGATTACTGAAAAGATTGAGGTACACATTAATTTCAGGGTTGACATGTTTTAAACATGAAGTTTAAAACAAATGTTTAAAACATGTTTTAAACATCTAAATTAATCAAACATGGTTTTGTTTAAAACGTTTAAAACAAATGATTTAAACAGCAAAAAATAATCATTCATTTAAAACATTTTTTTTTTTTTGTTTAATAAATAACTAAAAATGTATAAAAACTAATTTTACAATCAAGAGAATAGGTTTTATAAAAACATTGATATTTGATATGGTAGTATGGTACTATGGTAGGTAAATAGGTAAACATTGAATATTATGTTAGTATAATAGTATGTCATAGTATTTCATAATATTAAATATATTAAATATTTAAATATTAATATATCTTACATTTTTAACTGTACAATTTACAGACTACAGTGTACATTCGACCTTAATAAAAATTTAAACCATAGTTATTTGTTAAAATAAAATTGTTATATTATTTTGTTAAACATTAAAAACAATAAAAACGAATAACAAAATAATAATAATTAAAAAATACAGTCTTTAAAGTTTTCCTTTTTTCTAATAACTAGACTTTAAATTAATAAATTATCTTTAAATTTATAAAAATGAGCAATAGGAAATAAATAATAACTATCAGTTCTTAAACTTTTAAGTTGTAATATAATAAGTATAACATATTTAATTACTTAAGTATTGCATTTAAAAACTGACAACTGTCTTTTAGGTTTTCTTTAACTAGAATTTAAAACAATAAATTAACAAAAATTAACAATTCAAAAAAAAAAACAGTATAAAACTATTACTGACACTCTTAAAATAAGTTAAATAAGTTAACATATTAAAATTAAATAATTTAATATTTAAAGTATAACATTTTCAAAGTCTAAGGTAATATAGAAATTGTTGTAAGTAAAAACTTTATCATTTTAAAACATAAATAAAATGGAAATTATTATTTTGGATTTAATGATTTGAAAACTGAAACTAATTTTGAGGATTTTTCAACACCTAGTCTATTTCTTAATGTGGTGTGGATAATTCCAAATGAAGAAAAAATTCTTTCAATCCTAGCTGATGAGGCAACTGTTGAATGTAGTTTCTTAGCTATGGTAAGCATTTCTTTTGATACATTTTTTTCTAGAGATAACCACAAGTAAGTGGTTTTACTTGCTTCTTTGTATTCTTTGAGAACAAATAATCTTTAAATGAAAATGCTTGTGCTTGGTATGTGATTACTTCTGCCATTATATTTGGATGATAATGGTTAATATAATTCGTTACAGAGTCACATGCCTCCCCAATCATACGATTATCTTTCTGAACTTCATCCAATGAAATAGCAATTTTTTTAAATTTTATTAAATAAATACTAGAATTATGTTTAAGATTGATATCATTCACTTTTGTAAAAATGGTTTTATCTACTGCAGTTGGATTTTCATCACAGATTTTAAATAATATATGCCAATTCTCAAGGTAATACTGTATTGTATCTGCAATAGTATTCCACCTTACATCTTGAGGAAGTACCAAAGCTTTCCTTCCTTCCATTTTATATCTTGCAGAAAAGAAATGTGAATTTCTAAAGTATTTAGATATTTGTTTTATATGACTTTTCAACCCGGGTATTTCTATATAATGTGCTAGGAGATTTAATATATGAGCTGAGCACCCATAGGTCAAAATATCTTGACTTGATATATCTTCACATGTAGCTAACTCTTGTCTCATTTTGTTCATGTTTGCTGCATTATCTATTACTACGCTACCAATAATACAACCAAAACTTTCACATTTTTTAATTGCTGTTTCTGTTAAAGATAATAAGTATTCACTTGTATGGCTGTTATCTTTAGTATCGATGGTTTCCAATAAATACACAACATTATCAATCATATCCGTAACACACACACAAACAATTGATTCATTACGTATGTTAGACCAACTGTCTAAGGCCATGCATACAGTTTTACTACTCAATTTCATTTGAGTTTCCGATGTAAATGAATCAAAAACATTATTTAATAATTCATCTGATATCTTACGTATATTTGGAGGTCCATAGCTAGGTCGGAGCATGGTAATCAGTTTTAAAAATTCAGCATGTTCAACTGCCTGAAAAGATGTGTTGGTGGCAAAAATGAACCGTGCTACTTGTAAATCAAGTTTCTTTCGGTCAGCCTCTGATGTACGTATCACAAACGTATTGATTGACAAACTTGACATACTCGTGTTTGGTTGCTTTTTTAATGGCTGAATAGTTTTTATAGTATCTTCAATTGAATTATCTTTAATACAAATATGAAATAGGTATTTAATATTAATTCACACATATGATTATTTAATAAAATCGTTGATGCCTAGCTATTTTTTATGTTTTATATTTATATCATAATGAATAATTAATTCATCATTAATTACCTGGTAATTCCATCGATTGATCAAATGAATTAGAATCTTCATTTTGGTTTGGGCCATAGCACGTTTCATAATAATGAGTCCTCATCCGTGCTACTAACGCATTCATTTCTATTTTACATCGTTTACAAACCGCTCTTTTACTTTTCATGGTATTTTTAGTAAAAGGAACTTCAATAAAATATTTCTATATATCCTCCTTTTTTTCGGCCAGTATTCATGATGATTAGTACTTATACGTTAATAATTATAACCAAATGTCCGTTATAACAGTTATAACTTATAAGTGTTAAACGTTAAACTCATAAGTCATAACTTATAATCATATCATATCATTTAAATGTAATAAATATTATAATAAATAATAATTAATAATCATATAACGACACAACGTATATAATATTTTTTCATTTCTCAGATATCATTATGATATCGTAGACCAATGAACAGTTTATGCATTTATTTTCGAAGTTGATATACGCACGTGTTTAATGTTGTTGAGTGTGATAACAAAATGATTATTTGGAGGTTGTGCGCCTCCAAAAATTAAAAAAATAATGTACTAGACATTGGTAAATCAGATTGAATCCGTTGATTAATGATTTGATGTAAAACAAGTTTTAAATTAATATTAAACAATAAATTAAGAGATTAAAACAGTTTAAAACATAAAAAAAAAAAACATTTCATAATAAACATATTTAAAACATAAAGATCATGTTTAAAACATAAAAAGCTGGTTTTTTGTTTTTTTTTTTTAAAAAATTATTTTTTACCAACCCTGATTAATTTTATCATTACGCTATTATGTTTTAAGAGCACGGGTTATATCGTGATATTTCTATTTGAAAATGTTCGAGAAAAATATTGATACATTTAAAAAAAAAAACCTATTTTCTAATAATTTAATTTTGTATTAAAAAAATTGTAACGGACCACATTGAATTCTTTCGTGGACCACATGTGGCCCGCGGGTTGGTCACCATCGCTTTAACATATTTACATTTTCGGTACCTTCCGTTCGTACAACTGTACAAGTTGATTATTCAATAATGGCTGGTGGATAGGCCCATCTATGATTTGACACGGTCGTGTCTCACGAATATTGCGATCTCGCCCGTCACACCCCTTTACCTTGGTATCATCGTACGTTCGATTGTCAATTAGGACGCTCGATTGATTAAAGGTACGGTTTCCCTTGCGCGATCGCGAACGCGAACCGCGATCTAAGATCGTACATCATTATCGGGCGACTACTGATACAATGTAAATTAAATATTGTTGGTTTACCTCGCGCGGTCGCGATCGGCGATCTAAATTTGTTCGCGCCGCGATTCATTTTTGTTTTGAAAAAATAATCATCATATGACACTCATTCTATGATTGACTTCTATTAACGCTGGTCGTGTTTTTTTACAAGTGCTCTAACGACCAAATTTAGTTAAGTCCAAGACGAAGCTTTTATTGAATGTGTTACTAAACATCCGCCAATTACAGTCGTTGCCAGATAAATTGAGACGGCGGCGGCGGCGCGATAACGGAAAACCAGTGGTCCTCCGTATTTCAATATTATTACTGAAAATACATCAATAAACCAACTATTGTTACAACAAATATTTTACGATATTAATTTAAAATCATATATTCCGATAATAATTTTTTATTTAAGAACAAAAAGTAGAAATTGTAAAATAATATAATTAATATAATAATAACACATAATATTAATATGATGAAATAATAACAACATCTATATGCATTATTATAAACAAATATTGTTGATACGACTGAAGTGCTTGCGCGGTCAAAACACACCGGGATAGGTTAGTTGTTTTTAGCAGTGTAGGGCAACCAGAACGGGAGAGGGAACAGAAAATTCTGCAGACAATTTTTTGCACTAAGCCGGGTTCGAACTGGTAACTGCGCGCGTCGTAGCTAACTGTGAGACCTTTGCACCACACTATCAGCGACTAGTTTGGGCTACACTTAATGAAAAGCGCCGCCGCCGCCGTCTCAATTTATCTGGCAACGACTGTAATAATCCTCGAAATAAGGATTATAAATATTTCAATATCTTTTTAAGTATCTCATGATAACCTTCTGTACTTCTCTTTTTAAATAATGGATCATGTTCTTATCTTTTTTCTTCTGATAAATGCCAGAGCAAAACGTCGTCATCATGTTTTTCTTCAAAATAATTTTTAATATAATTATGTCGTCAGATGTATCCGTTATAATAATAATAAAAAAAAAAACACAGTTGGTTCGTTTACACCGTTCACACTAGTGTATTTCACACATCCGAAATATTGAATACGAATGAATGATGCGATATAAATGTACTCTCGATCGCGACGTAAAATCGTTCAGAATAAACCAAGACGAAGCGAACGCGATCTTGTTTGTGGTTCGCGATCGCGCAAGGGAAACCGTACCTAAAAAGAACCAGTTCTGGGAGACGCCGACGTATCATGAAGCGTTCGCGAACGGTGTACCGACCGCCGCGAGCAATCGGCAAGCTTGTCTGCTTTTAGCCGTCTTCGTGGCCTTTTTTCTTTCGCGTTCTTTTTTGATTATTTTTTGTTACTTGATATTGTGCTTCTGTAGTCTTATATTTTAATACAATTTGAGTATGTTACAGCTCTTTACACTCTTTTTGCAATCATTTTCGTTCATATTATTATCATAATTATTATTAAATTGCTTGTTCATTTTTATTGTATAATAAATTTATTTAATTAATAGTTTAAAATCTATTTAATTTTAAAATTTGATTGTGTGTGTGTGTGTGTGTGTGTGTGTGTGTGTGTGTGTGTGTGTGTGTGTGT
>NW_020272859.1:907448-939408 GCF_003268045.1 Sipha flava | reverse complement strand
TGTGTGTGTGTGTGTGTGTGTGTGTGTGTGTGTGTGTGTGTGTGTGTTGTTCCGTGAAATATTTGCATAATAACTTATTAGTTTGCTAATGGTTTCTATTTAAAAAAACATTTACATTTACAATGTTTTACATTTTTATAATATTATCAACTACAAAAAATGGTTTTCCGTGAATAGATTAACAGATTATCGTAGTTTAAAAATAATTTGAAAAATAATTCAACTTCGTTAATGTACAATTTCGTAATACAATACATTATTTATCAGCAGTCCAGCTCAATTTCGGTGCCGCGACGACGTTTACAATTGCTTGTCAATTGTCATGAATCATAATGCCCGCAGGTACACATTCGTCGAGACAGTCTAGGTTATGATGACCATACGTCCCGTTTAAAACGGGATTGTCCCTTTTTTTATCATTATATCTCGTTGTCCCGACAAACTTTAAACGGGACGCTTTTTGCCCCGTTTTTAGAATAGGGTCCCGTTTTAATCACGTTACTTCTATAAAAATTGTAAACCGAGAGCAAAAGAAAAAAAAATAAGACATGTTATATGGTATCTATATATGTAATACGAACTCATGTGTGAGACTTCTAAAGAAATCGATATTAAATACGAATAGCTTACCAATGTACAGTACAAAATCGAACATAGTCGTGCAATAACGTGTGTACATTGCAACGATCTTGTGTTATTAATGTTATAGCCACTATGTATTAGTTCTTTTTATTTAAATTGTTGTGAGTCGTTAGTGTTATCACTTGTATTGTTTTTTTAAAATGCCTAAAAAGAAATATACGTTCACTGTACCTTTGCAGATCAACTAATGCAATAATAGAAATAATATTATCAATCACAAATATTATATGGACGGACGAAAAAAATAGTTTTCTCGTACCAATTGTCAAAGCAATAATAATTCTTAAAAATAATTTTAAAAAATATTCCTGTAATGATTTTTATGATTTTTTGTTAACACAACCAAAACTATTAAATGCAATCAGTTCATCAAAAAAATATAATGTCAAAGAATGTAATGAAGAAAATTATGAACAATCGACTCAAATAATTCGAAATAATCAACTCAATAAAAATAAAGAATATTTTAAGTATTTTTTTTTTCAATCTCACAGCAAAAATATAATGCAAATCAATTTTTAATTAAAATATCAAACTAATTAAAAATTATTTTTATTGCATATAATATAGAAGTTAAAAAAAATGTTGACTTTTTTTTTTGAGAACATATTTGTCCCGTTTTTTTCTTTCATAAATATGGTCACCCTAGTCTAGGTGAGACTCTCGGCGAGAATTTAGGCTAGCACTCGGCTGCTATCGCGATGTCTCGGCAAATGTATACCACCGGCATAACAGTTATACGTGATAAGTGAGATTGTTGTCTCAAAAAAACAAATGTAAAAAAATGTCAAAAAAAAAAAAAACAAAAAATTAGTTTACAATTAAATGCATTTCTTACTCATAACTATAAGCAAAAATAAATAATAACAAGGCCGCCGGGGTGACACAAATGAATGTCCGATGCAGACATGTAATGATTTTGCGAAATTTCAGCCGAATTTGTGGACACCTAGTATTAATGACACACTTGTTGAACATTGCAGAACTTATAAATTATCTATAGTGTATAAGTACTAGATAAGACTCAGATAAAAATTAATTCTACCCGTTTAAATAGCATTAAAAACATTTGCAAACTTTTAAATGTATTGTATTTACATAAATGTTTGTTCTATATTTTATTTTATTTTAAAACGTCTGCAAAAAATGTACTTATGATACAGGGGCATATTTAGACTTGTGAGAAGACTGAGAAATTTAATTTAAACAAAATGTAACGATTGAACTAACAAAAATTAGAATTTTAGCAAATAATTAAAATTTTTATTGTTTAATCAAAACTCCTTTTGACAAAATTAATGAAATAAAATACCTACATGATAATAGAAAATTAACATAACAATAATGAAACAATCTATACTAAATTAAAATCTAATAATTTCTAATCTTTTTCTACAATAAATAATTATTCGATAATCAAGACGACCTTTGACAAAGGTTCTATTTAATATCGCACGACTAATATGACGCGATACCATCGCCACCGCCGTCACTGATTTATAATAAATGATGTTTTATTCGCGCGCCTATTAAGGACACATTCCAAAGTGACACATTTTTTACACTTCCAAAGTGGCATTAAATGTATACATATAATAATACTCATACTCAGTACTTAGAGTCGGAGGGAAGCAGAAAGACCAAAACCCATAAATATTTTTCAAAAATTGTAGTGCTGTCCAGCACCATTTATGTTAATTATAAACGCTTTCCACTCATATTGATCGATGAAAAATCGTTGTTAGAAAATATTCATTCATCTGATAATTCTGATATAATAATGTATTACACTTATTATTACCTATACACTTTTTCTATAATAAATAATTCTACCTAAAAATTATAGTAAATTAGGAAATTTCGTTTTCGCCATTAAAAAATTATCGCCTCTTTTCCTCTACCCTTAACCCGGCACTGCTTGTATACAATTATTTGATTTTTGTTTAATCAAATATTATTATTATTGCGGTTATTAATATTATTATAAATACTATATTATTATTTATTATATTTTATGTTTGTATCATTGTGAGTGTTTTGAAAATACAAACTATAATATGATATATTATGATACGATCATTTGAAAATAGGAATATGACTTCATAGAGTCAACGGCAAGCATAGGATAACGGAAAACTAATTTACGATTAAATTACGTAATTGATTACGATTAATTTATTATATTATATTACTTGTTAATCATTTAATATTGTTTTAAAGTAATCAGTAATCATTATTACATATGTGTAATCTTTAATAATTACCGCCAATAATTATTCATATATATATTTGTGTGTATGTATGCTATATACCTATGTGATACTATCTGAGCTCTCTGGTTGACAGAGAATCAATGTAGATTCCAAACTCTATTAGTTGGTAATGATGTCCTTTAACTATAATTTACAATAAAGTCCTTAATACTAATTAATTATTTATCCAGCAGTTTGAACATGTATTTTAGCATACATAAGTGTTATCGTTTTGAAGTAATATTATTTTTCATAGGCATTTTATAAAACAACTTGTGTTAATAAAAATATTTACGTAAGTTAATCGCAAGAAGTACAATGATATGTGCAATGTATAATCAATGTTAAAAAAAAAAATTTAAGAGTTTTTTAACATAATTACACTGAATATTAAATAACAAATTGAAAAAGTAAAAAAATATTAGAGGTGGAATTTTTCACGGACAATGAAGTACACATGGACTGTTAGTGTAATATAAATGTATTCAACCAATTAATTGATGCAATATATGAAGTTAAAAATATTTAAGAATATTCTTGAAAGCTATAAAAATAGGTTATTAAAAGTGTTAGTTAATATTTGAAGCTCTGATTAAAAATGTTTATCAGTTAAGTTATAAATGCATAACTTGATATATCCTTGCATACATGGAAGTCGATTTCGATTTAGCATATTTAAAATTTTGTGTAAATTTGTTATAAATAACTCGCATACTATTTAATACATTTTAAGATTTATACTTGTACTAATTGTTATATACCGTTAATATAAATACAAATATAGTTTTTTATTGTTATAATTAACAAAGGGGTTTTTCGTGTTTTTTTTTTAAATCTATTGAATTGATAACCAAATGAAATCAACAAAACGATTCATCATTTCTCGGTATTATTTAAGCAGCTTGATTACGTTGTATTATAATTCATTGCACATCTGTTCGTGGATTATTTAGTATTTGAGTACGCAACAAAACATATTTAAAATCACTAAAATAAAAGTCAAACACAATAAAATTGTCAATTGTTATTTTATTCATGTGCAATTAGAAAGAATACAAAAAAAAAATAAAATAATTGTTAATAATTGTACGTAGGA
Source organism: Sipha flava (assembly GCF_003268045.1). NCBI lineage: Eukaryota > Metazoa > Arthropoda > Insecta > Hemiptera > Aphididae > Sipha > Sipha flava. The sequence goes on along the minus strand of NW_020272859.1, from coordinate 935,418 downwards.
AAACAGACGAATAATGTTAAGTGAGTTTAAAAAAAAAAGTGCCGTTCATCATGACGTTAATTTTTATACAAATAAATTCGACAGGAAGAGAATGTAAATTTAACATTGAGTATACTATATGAATCCTTTGCTAGGGAGGAAAGCACGTGAACGGCGTTGGTTTATTTTTTTTTCAAATTTACGGCGAAAATAACCGGTAACGCTTTTGCGTGACCGGATCGAAACGGTTGGAAATTGAAACGCGAAAATCGGTCCTATAATATGCTGTAAATCGGTTGCATTGGCGCGAACAGCTCATAGCGCCGAGACAGCGGACATCCGTGTTTAATGGCGTACTTCATGCAGTCGAAGTTCTCGTACGCCATGGCCCGCGCACTGGTGTCCTCCTGCCACGGGCACCCGTGCTCGTGCGCGTACCTCATAATGTCCAAGTTGCCCGACATGGCCACCGTGCCCATCAGCAGCGACGTCCACGGACAACCGTTCTCGTGGAGAAACGCGACCGTTTCCAGGCGGTCGTTTATCACCGCGTCGTACATCAGCTCCGGGTTCCAGTGGTGCCGGCCGGTGCTCATCAGGAACTGCACGCACGCCGACCGCTTGTTGGTCACCGCCAAGCGGAACGTGTCCGGGTCCGTCGGGCACCCGTGGCCGTACGCAAACGCTAAGCATTCCACGTTGCCGAGGCGCGCGGCCACGTGGCACGTGTGCACGTTCCATGAGCAGCCCATCTCGTGGGCCGCGCGCAAGCATTCCAGGTGGCCGTGCTTGGCCGCCAAGAAGCACGTCTTCGTGTTCCGCGGGTTCGTCGACGGCCGCGTGCGCGTGAACAGTATCAGGCGGTAGCAGCACTTGCGCAGGCGCACCCTTGCCGCGCGCGAAACCGTCCTGTTGTACGATTTCCTAACCGTCTTGGAGCAGGCGGCGAACGCGAGCGTGACCAACGAGAACATTGCGCACCGTCGTGTGATGGCCGTTGCGATGTGTGTTGCACGTGCTGAGACTGATCTGCGGGCAAAAAAACCGATATCGTCAATCGATCCGCGCAATCCACCCGTAAACATCGGTAAAATTAGAATTCGTACAATACACGATTTGACTTCCCTATTATTTTTTCAAATTTTTGGTAAATATTTTATAAGTATACGATGTACACACGCAATGCTTTATTTTAATGAAATGGGCGGAAGCAACCAAAGATTCGGTTGGTATCTAAATTATTCCCGTGTTGAATATATTTGACCATATCCGTTCGACGCGACTCCGTTTAACGACGGCGTAAATAATGTCGTTTATTATTATGAATTATACCTTTTCATTTTATTTGACGGAATTCTCAACTGATGAAAATAATGAAAATATTACGTGAAATTATAAATTATTAAATTTAATTACGGATGAAAAATGTATTTTTAAGAATAATATTTGAAAAAATAAACTCAAGAATGTGAATAAATTCAGTACGTATCGAAAAGAAAAATAAAAAAAAAAAAAATTAGAAATTTATAATCAAAAACTATATTCAGAATATACCTTAATGACTGAAATATTTCCCGTTCCTCGTTCAAAACCTAGCTACAGAAAAACTATCTCGTTCTTAAAAAATTCTTAAAAAAATTCTTGGAAAAAAATTGACTAAAAACGTAAGACGACGCTAGTGGTTCAAATATTTATACGTTAAAATATTATTTCAACAGATAAATTGTATACGATAACGTTGACAAACATTTTTATAATAGGGATCCGTGAGGATACAATGGAGGACACAATAAACTGTACCACATGTGTTCACACATGCACACGCACGCCCATACACACACGCGCGCGCTGCTTCACACGCATACACGCACGCACGCGCGTGTACACACCGATAACACGGGCTCGCGAGCAATGACACAATTAATGTAAAAACACGTGAGAGGCTTCATAACAACAGCAGTAACAACTGATGTCCACTAACATCGTTAAATTACCGTGTGTAAACGCAGGGAGGACGAATGAGAACAGAATAAAAGACAGACGGGTGGGAGAATGTCAGATTGTCGAGAAATAAAGAATTCGAACGATTCGTGCACATGTTTATAGGCAAACCGGGAAATAAATCGATGCACTTACTTGAGATTCGCGTCCGGAACTCAGAATTCTGAACTTTGGTTATAGCCGTACAATAATGTGGTACGATGGACGTGACAACGAAAGGTGCGCAGCCGCGGTTGCCGAGAGAATAAAAACCGGAAGCAATGTAAACGTGTGCAACAACGAAACTACGGTCGTACGACTGACCTTTGTGCCAACATTTCGGCTGGAACGCGTTATGCAGTTGAGACCTGCGCACAACGGACGAGCCGTTTCGTTACGACGTACGACCCGTGATTAAAGTGGGAGACGAAGGAGGACGGATTCCCCCTTCTCAGTTAAAGTGATTATGCCGTTTCCTTTAATTCTAGTCTCCGGAGTTCGGAGGGACGTTAAACGGCGTTAATAACTATCACGTAAATTTCAAAAAATATTATGACGTTTTTAATTGGGCGATAAATGGAAAAAAAATTTGAGCGATCGCGCTGCGAAAAATCTTACGGAAGTATGGCTGACATTAGACAAAGTTGATCAACTTATATTAATTGTAATAGTAAAAATGAAATAATACACCAATATAATAGGCGTTAGGCACAAGACAAAATTATAATCCTAGAAAACAATGACAATATTAGGTTTACAATAAACGACAACAGGGCGTCCAATATATGTACATATAAAAAAGGAGTAAAAAAAAAAAAAAAAAATCGAAATTAATAAATAATATATAACGACGAGTGAATATACGATAACAATATTGAAAAATTATACATACAAATAATAATCGATGGAAATAATTAAATCTATTTGATCCGCGTATGATCGATGTTACCTTTATCGTTTAACCTCACAACCGAGTGACAGTGTAGCTCACCAGAAAATATGACCGCGATCCACGGAACACAAAGAAGATCCCTAACCGGGAGGTCGCAGGTGACGCACAACAAAAGTGTCACTGGGTCCCAAATCCGTACACTACTAATGGACGCAAGACGGTACTGCGTGTGACAACAACGCGTACCGTCCGGTACTAACCTAACCTAACAATGGATACGCGAACGTTCGCACAGCGAACCATTGTCCGACAGGCACAAGACTCGAAACCACGTTGCGCGCGCGCATAAAATTCGACTGCTACAAAAAAGAAAACCACCGCGGCAGGAGAAGACGGTCACCGTGTACCGGACGAAGATCGGCCGAAAAGTAAAGTTGCGGCATCCGAAAAAAAGCAATCCGGTTGCGCCAACGACGGTACCCGCGCGATAACGTTGTACGGCGTGTGCGGACGGGAAGTACGAGCAGTTATTCTTGTAAGTTTTTGAAACTTCTTATATTTTTTTCAAGCTCTTAGCTTAGTTCTTAGTTTAAGCCGATAACATATTTCATTGATCCGATTCGAACGAAAAATATTGATAAATGTATAGTTCGCACTTTTTCATTTATAACTTAATTTCTAATAGTGCGATTTTGATTATTTTTACAAAATCACGTTCTACACAACATTTCTGATGTTTTGGAGTTTACTAAAAGTTAATTGATGCATTAGAAATTTAGTTATGTTGCATAACAAATTTACTTATATTTTACACAGTTTAAATGGGCAACACCTGCTCGATATATTATTCACACACCGTCGTGCGGTTATTATTATTTTTTTTTTTCTTCGTTCGCGTATTTAATACTCATATAATTAAAATATTTCAAATTACTTCTAAAGGCTGAACAGCAAAAGTAATCTAAGATTTTACGTCTATAGTAAATGGTAAAAATGTACGTAGCTTTTAATTGTACCTATATTATAGGTTCTATAATATACCTTGGTTGTTACGCATTGTACCGTTGTTGTTGAAGCGTTGTAATTTAATAAAATAAATAATTTTTTACTATCTGTATTGTTTAATCATTAATTATTTATAAAATGTCAAATATTTATTATTTATGCATAATACATGTACAGTGGAGAGAAATCAAAGGCCCAAGGGACAAAATTAATCCAAGCCCTTCTCACACGAGGATTATGGCAGTCATAGTTATTTCACAGACTAAATGAAAATAATATATTTGTATAATACGTATGTCTAATACGAAACAAATGATTTGATGAGAAACCTCGATTTTAATCCGAATTCTCGTATAGCGTTATCTTGCACCATATTCGCGTACAATGTAAATATTAAAAATATGAATCGGCGGTATAAATGCACGTTAAGCCACTTCCGTCACTACTAATGCGGGTGTATTCTGACTCAGTCACACGTATAGACATTTCAACAAATACGTATAAAATGTGATTTATACATTTTAAATTACTTACTAAATTAATAAATAAATTACTATAGTATTTATAACTTGAAAACGAAATATGTCTAAATTTAATGTCGAACCTATAAAATAGAGATAAAATATCTGCAGTTTAAGTTTTAATACAATATTATTAATAATTTAGAAACACTAACTACGTACAGAAAATGTGACGTTTTATAGTAAAATAGGGAAAACTGTCAAGATGCAACCGAGAAAAAACTGATATCTTTATCTTTATGAATTAATTATTAATAACTGTATCTCTCGCTATCAACATACACACACACACACACACACACACACACACACACACACACAAACTCTCAGGCACGCACGAAAGACCGTATATGTGGAATGTTGACCGTTGCTAAAAAAAAAAAGGTAAAGAGAAAATTTGGTTTGACATCGAGGATTTTTGCTAAGGTGAAAACAATCCAAGCATCCCCGCTGTTTACCTTTATAGGAAATCGTTTTATCATATCATGCGTATTATTTGTGTTGGTATAATGTCTTCGCCTAGTTGTTCCATTAGACCGTTATTAATCCCAAGTACCTACTCTGACACAGTCTCACGTTTAGACATTTCTTAACAAAGAACATACTATATATACTCGTATATCTGAGTTCGAATATGTTTGTATAAAATGGTTCATACCCAAAATGCCACACGCATACGTGTATGTGTATGGCATTTTGGGTATGTACCATTTTATACAAACATATTATATTCGAACTCAGTTATATATATATATATATATATGCACATACGTGTATGTGTGTGTATATGTATACATATGTATTATGTATTTATGTATTTACTTATATATCTTATAAATATTTTTATGTATATTTATATGTATTTTAATAAGTTATTGATTTAAATAAAATTAACAAACGCTTACATGATTTTAAGAAAAAATCATTTTTTATATTGCGATTATAACAAACATTAATTTTTTTTTAGAGTTTTTCTCATAGATTAAATTACTTAAGGATGCATTATGAAGTTTCACCATGGGTGCAATATTCGGTTGCTATGGTTTTGTATACATTCTTACCTACTTATACAAATTATACACTTTAATTTTTAAGGTTGAGCAGAATGTAGCGTTTATATTTATATATATTTAGTTTTATAAATTTAATATTATCTCATCAAATTCCGTTACGAATTGGAGTAATTTTCCAATACGATGTTCAAATACTGGTGCTCCGTCATATCATGCTTACCGGCATGCCATGCGTCACGCCTACAGCCGAACACGGAAATAGCAGGCTATAGCTGCGTACTGGCCGCGTCACAGCATTGTACGGTTTCGTACCTAAAAGTCAAAACTTTTTATCGTACAGATCCATTTCGGTTATTACGATGTTTATTATTCACATACCTGTGCAATACACATATTGGCGTGAACTTAATATCTTACTTAATATAAGAAGAGAAAAATCTCGGGATATAAGCAAGCCCAGATTAAGGGGGGGCACGGTCCTGAGGTCCATTGATTTTGGGGGCTCATCATTATTCCCAAAATATATATTTTTTTAACGTGTTGAAAACAGTTTTATATATATATTGTGTATAATACCTAAATTATTACATTAATATTATATATATATATATATATATATATATATATATATATATATTTTAGTATAAACTTATACAATAAATAATAACATACAGTCCTTAATACGTAGTGATATAATTATTTTTAATTTCAAGTTGAAAGGGGGTCAACTAAGTGTATGGTGTCCCGGGGCCCAATTGATTCAAATCCGGGATTTATTATTTTTTATTAATTCATTACGTTTTATTACGTCAGTATTAACCTAGCATTAACGGAAAACTGTGGTACTCATAAACGGTGTTATTAATACAAATAAATTTGCTGTAGCTCAAGATTTCGGTGTGAATAAATATTAATATTATTGAATATCTATAATACGTTAGCAAACCGTCAAACGACGTGATTATACTGTTTTTTTTAACAGTGTTGGGTAATTTATAATTTGATTAATTATTAAAGATTACGATTACATTTTGTAGTTATTAATCACAAGACAAATTAATGAAATCGATAATTAAAATATCACATTATTTGAAATCATTAAAATAATGATGTGTTCATAGTTTTGATCACGATTAAAAAATATATTAATTTGCAATCAAAACTAATTTTAATGATAGATTATACGAGTATTTCAATAACCGGTTTCAAGCTAAACAAAAGCTATATTTTGAGATAACAGTATAATGAATATACAATTATTGACCGTTGTAATATATTCTGTATGTGCTTTACTTGTTTGTTATAAGTAGGAAATTGTAAACAAAACAAAACAAATAAGTAGTAGATTAAACAATAATGTATATAATTATTATACCATATATTATAGAAAAACTATAACAATTAACCATAAAAAAAATAGTCCGAGTTGTTGTATTCGTGATTCACCGTGCCGGTTGACTCGACTGACCGCACGGTCTGCTTGGTACTCGAACTTTGCACTCGCGATTGCTACGTCTTGTATCGCATGGGTGATGTTTGTTTAATTTCTGATCCTAAAATAAAGTAAATTTTTTTTTAAATGTCAGTGATCCAAAATCACCCATGAAAACTGTTCATTTTTTATTAACGAGGAACGAACGAATGTTACAGAAATAATACTTCGTTCGTATTTAGATGCGCAAAATTATATGAAAATATCGTCTATGTATGTTAGGAGTTTCGTGTATCAACTTTTAAATGGATAACAGGTTCAGATTAAATATTACGTTTGTAATTTTTAGAATTTATTAGTAGTTTTACCGATATGAGAGAAAGATTTAAAATTATGCTATATTCATCCAGCAAGCTTTTTATATTTGTTTTGATCTAATTAGTAATGTTGTGTCTTAAGGCTTGAAAATATAACGTTTACCACCTGAATTGTGTTATCGGATACCGATATAAACTAAAATATAGTTACCGTTGTTAAAATGTAAAACGTTTTTTCTTCATATCACACCTCAATAAAAGTAATATACTCGTATATAATATATATATATAGAGAGAGAGAGCGTCTATTAAAAAACTATAACTTTTATTTAAAAAATAATTGTATTAATCGTTTGCGATTCAAAGAGATTGTAATGTGGCTAAGCTGTTTTGTTGTTAAGTCAACTTGGGTATAAGAAATAGGATAAGAAAAAATCTGTTGTCCATTAACCATTATTATACTCAAAGCATCAAAGACATACCTAATACATTACATTAATACAAATACATTGCTTATGATTTTATCGTTAATTATGGGAAGCTTTAATAATCTGTATCGAGTTCAGGTTTAAAGTAAATAACACGTTCCAACCTTTTAACAGTGCCAGGGGGTCACGGTACAAAAGTCGTGTAACGTCTGTAATTTTAGAAGAAAAATAATCCAACGATTTAACGATTTTCCTTTATATTCAGGCAGCCTTCACACATTCGTTGTCGGAACTTATAAATAAGAAAAAACATTAAAATATTGGAGTAAAACTACATTCATTACCTAGCAAGATATTCAAAATAAAATAATTATTTCTAATATTATATAGGTAAAGTCTAAGAAAATAATTGGGTATTCGAAAAATAATTTTTAACCAGAGTTCCTAAGGTCACGAAAAAATTATTAACTACAATGTATATAGACGTTTGGTATATCAAATTATGTAATCGCGATTTTATTGACTTTGTATATAAATGATAAGGAATTTTTAATTCGAAACCCATCGAACAATGTAATGATATGCAGAATCATATTACATTTTAATCAATATTTAACATTACTTCATAATTATATTTAAATTATTAATTATTAATTATAGCATGTACTTCAAAGAAAATATGATAATAAATATTAGACATTAAAATATTTAACTGTGTAAAAAGCTATTATGATAATACAACAGCTACTATCGACTATAAAAAATACAAATCATAAATAATTAAAACAATGCGAGAAAAATATACGAGATTCAAGGAAAACATATTCATTGGGACTGATTTACCAAAATATTAGAAAATAAACATTAAAAAGTAACAGTTATGTTCATTTAATTATTTATACATTTTAATTTATTTAATATGCCTACGTGTTTTGTTAAGATAGGCCCCAAAAATATTGTAGGCATCCCTTGAAATATATGTTTGCCCACGTCTATGATGTGAAACGTTTCAATAACCACCATGATGTAAAAAATCCCACATATTTCGTAATTTGAAATGTGTTTTATTTTTCAGTTAAGTCATTGTTAATATATTATGTTTTAAGTGTATGTTTCGTAAAATATACAATACAAGTGCATGTGTTACTTATACTTTTATTACGTATGTCGAACAATTTTTTCCAAATTCGTATAAACATGAATAAATCAGTTTTCATCTTTGTCATTTGAAATGCATATCCAGAACGATATATTTTTAACAGATTAACATGAAAACCTTTCAAAGTAACCTTTTTTGTACACTATTCGTGGAAAAAATGCTTGAATATGCATGCAAATACGCTTCTAAAATCATTAAAATACGCATTATAATATGCATTTATATCTGTGGTTTTCAACCTTTTTAACAATGCGGTACACCAATCCATATATTATGTGAGCCATATTTTATATATATATATATATGTATGTATGTATACTATTTAAAGTTTACTCTATTATAGGGTTATTTATTGTGAAATATATTAATACAATCGATCGATTGAGACGGCTGCGACGGGCATACTTATAATAAATAATATATATATCAATGAATAGTTCGATGAGTTTTCATCTCGAATATCAATAATAAGCTGGTAAATACATACTTATAAGTACTTATAAAACAATTTATGGATTTATCGCGGCACATTTAAAGAGCGCTCGCGGCACACCAATGTGCTGTAGCACACCGGTTAGGAACCACTAATTTATATGCATTAAAAAAAAAAAAATGACCACAGTACACAAAATAAAACGTGTCCATAGGATTTAAATGTAACTTTAAACTTCGAAAAAAAAATTTTGTAGTCTGCTACTCGTAGACTGTTGTAATTTCGGCATTACACAATGTTACAAAATATACGAGTACGACGTTTTACGTATGATTCGACGTTGTGTGGTTGCGAGAAGCAAAAACAACGACGGATAATAATCAACTGAATTGAACATTAAACAAATAATCTATTATTCTATATCAACTATTATCTTTACCGACATCCGGTCGATATGGGTTAATAGTATTATTTATACTTAAACAGAAATTATAACGAGATATGAGAAGTAGTTTGCAGATAGCATATTACTGGAAGTATTAAGTTCTCTTAGTACATTTTTTCGATCGGTTGAAATATGTAACTATAGATTTTAATTTTAAATTTGAAAGAATTGTCCAAATATGCAAAATAAGCATAACAATTTTAAAATATGCGCTCTCCTACAAAAAATATCAAATATGCAAAAATATGCACATTCAAATTTTAGATCTGATATCATGGCACCGAGAAACGAATTTATTTCGCACTCTGCTATATTTAATAATAATTAAAAAAAATTATGCAAATGCTAGAAGTCCCTAAGACTGGTCATAATCAAGCAGTCACCGGATGGTTATATCAATATGATGCCAACAATTATTTATTTATGCTAAATTGTCTACAATATAAAGGTAATTATATTATATTTATGCATATACATAATTTTGACATATACTATACACATCTGAAAAGTTTTAAAAATTAAGTAAATAAGTAGAAGGTACCATATTATGTCTATAATATTATTTATTTTATTCAATAGGCTTATGAAATGTCTGTTGAACATAAAATTAACCTCGAAAATTTAATATCGTTAGTCCAAGAGCGTCAATCTCTTTATGATTACAAAAACAAAATGTATTTTCTTCCTGTTCAATTTCTTTTAAAAGAAACCATAGAATAGGAATAGCAACGCTCTCCTCGTTAGATTATGACGACTGGTTTTACTTTGATTTGACTATGATATGTTTTATTTAGTGTGCGATCATAATACTTTATTATGACTAAAAGCAAAGTGACTAAACATGACATAATTCTTTCAGTAAATTTTGCTTTACCAGTGTGCGGTCAGCCTAAGCGAAACGTTTCAACAGGCCAGGTCCGAGTGTTTTGATTTCGTATCGGTCGATAGCGCTTCCCGAAGGTATACTTGTTTGAACGTCACCACTCACTGAAGACGGGTAAGAAAAATATTTCGTTTTATACTTAATTATTTTTATGATATATATTTATGTGTATTCATCCCAGCCCGTATAGTAGAATTGTCCGGGATCGGACTCAAGAGTATATTTGTTGGTAACCGCTATTTTTTCATAATTTCTCCGTGTATTATTTTATTATTATTCCGTTATTATTTAGTATTTATTATTTATTAAAATATGCATGTATACATATGTAAACATAGTATTGCATTTTATATTTGCACCGATTTAAGTTTATTAATGTAATAGTAGTATCTCTTTTATCAATATGTTTTTTCTGTGCTAGTGAAATAAAACGAATTTATTTTCATATAATACATTTTGGGTTTCCTGTGTTCTCACACAGTGTACACTACTACAATACTACGTTGTCTACAATTCTGATTTTTTTTGAAAACTCGTAGGTATCAGCATAGGCGTAACTAGGGGGGGACTTGGGGTACAAGCTCTCCAATAAGAATTTTAGCACCCCTGTCATAATTCTTAGTCTTGCTAAAGGTAGCTACATTTTGAATTCTAATTTAAAATATCGTTTTATTTTTTTTATTGATATCTTGGAAAAATATTTATTTTTTTTGGTTATACGTATTATTGTAATACGATGATTGTATGTAAGGTATTACTACATAAATGTTACTTAGAAATTATTAATAAATTAAACATAAAAATAGTCATAAAAGACGTACGATTATTAATAACTTGTAATAACGATTAACGAGTAACAAAATATTAATGAAACTGACTTAAAATCAGAAAATTTGGTTGCAAAAAATTGTTATAACAATGAATTAAAACATTAACAATCAGGAACATTTAAAACAGCTAAAGAGTATCATTGAAAAAATTTGTTTTCCCAAATTAATACCAAATGCTACATTTAGCGCTTGCAGTTCCAACAAGTGCCGCATCTTGAGAAAAAAGAACATTCTCAGCAATTCGTCGAATAAACACCTACATAAGGTCAACTATATTACCAAATCAATTTTCCAAGTTAGTAATCATAGCAATTGAAAGAGATATGTTAATATTTTATTGTTTATCTCAATATTACTTTTTTTATTATCTGTCTTATACATTGTATATTAATAAAATAATATTATAATCTAATAATGAATATAACTTGAGAGACGTTGGTTATTGGTATGCCTACTAAATTTTAATTTATTTAATCAAAATGTACAGAAAAAATGTTTTATACCGGGGCACCGCCCCGGTAGTATGTGCTTACAAGCCGTCTCTGACAATAACTATTATAACAACAGCGTTGAGCGAAACAATTTTTTTTGTACAGTATGAATATATATCTATATATCAATATCATCTATATATCTTCTATATTGGTGGCCTATTGATTGCCCGGTCGGCTTATGGAGATTGTGGAATGTGAGTGCAGATGTACGTTTTCTCGTGGCGTTCAAAATTTGTATTTAATATACCGCTGTGTAACAAATGTCCTTTTTTTCTACTTAACAATTCATTTCTTTACACATCTGGCGCCGCATGGGTCAAAAATCTGTATTCATTCTTTAAAAATCATTTATTATGTATTCGGTTTTAGACGTTTTTTTTCTTTGCTTTTGTGAGCCAGTGCAGACTGAACCGATAATATACTGTTAGGTTAACATATCTATTTTTTTTTTTTTATCCCAACTATGTGAAGTCGGCCATCTTTGTTCTTAACCTCCATTCGTCTCGATTTTCTATATCCCCTACGCACATAGCAACAGCCTGCGTATCATTCTTGATACGCAAATCATCATTTTTGTCACTCAAATCCTGTAAAAATAATATTTTTTCGTTTTAATCGTTATCATTATGTAATAACCAAATACATAGCGACACACTTCATTATTTCAAGATTGGCGATTGATACCGGGAATTTGTTTTGTCATTGATTTTTGTCGAAATCAATCCAAATTATTTCATAACGTAAATTACATTATCTCGATACATTTGATAATTTTGTAAAATATTTGATCGATTTCTAATCACCTACCTATTTTCAAAATGAAAGAAAATCTATGGCCGTCAAAAGTATTTAAACCTCTTCCAACGGAAAAAATGACTATCCGATCATGGCGTATGTAATTAAACGATTGCAGCCATGGGCGTAGCGTGAGTGAGGCTGGGGGGCACTTCCCCCTCCTGCGCCTCAAACTGAATTCTATTTGTGTATAACAAACGTATAAGTCTTACATTAAAATCAAAAATTAAATAAGATATAAGTCTAAAAATAGTTCAATAGTTGATGAAAAAAAAGAAGAGCTGCAACAGAAAATTCTAAGCAGATTTTTGCGAAGATTCAAGACGATTGACATTGTTATAATATAAAAATTATAATATATATAAATACTTGTAAAAATAAAAATGTGTTATATTTTGCCCTCCTGATTCAAATCCTAGCTACGCCCATGGTTGCAGCAATTCTTATCTCACTACGAAAAATAATAATAGCCATCATTTGTTGGTAACCTTTTAACCTTTTATTTAAATCTTTAATATATAAAGGTAGTCACACACGGTCCAGTCGGCCTGTCAGTTATGCCTGCACAGGCCGCCGGAGACCGGTCGGCCGGACTGACGCAGCGCTCACATACGTTCCGGCGAATCTGTCCGGCCGCGGCAAGTTTGTATTTATTTTATACTGTAGAGACATGGCTACCAACGAAGACGCGCTTGCTGTTTTAGGGTTGTTGATAGCCATGAAAAATAATAAAATTAAAAAACGTCCCTTTTGCATTTATCATGGTATTCTCTAGATTTTATTTTCCACAAACAATGTTCGCTTCGGTAAATATTAATAAAATCTTCAATACACTGAGATTCTTTCTCTCGAGACATTTTTTAATGACAAAACTTCACAAAAGTGCAGAGCAGTGCAATATGCAGTGTAGTATAAACACGTGGACTGTGAAATAAAATTAAACCGTCTGGCAATTTGGCCGGACGGCCGGAACCCATACACGTTTCGATACGCCTGCGCAGTCCCGCGGTCGACCGGATGGACGAACGAGTTTTCATATTTTCTCCGGCGGCCTGTACAGATATAACTGTTCAAGCGACCGGAACCCACAAACACAACGGCCGACCGGTCTCCGGCGGCCTGTGCAGGCATAACTGACAGGCCGACCGGACCGTGTGTGGCTACCTTTAAGGTACCTTTAATATATATTCGTACAGAGATCAATGATTGGTAGTGTAAGTAATGTACATCAGTTTATAGACGCATAGATTAGTAATGATAAAAATCGAACGGTGCAGGTAAATCGACACGTAGCCAACAGTCATTGCCGCGGCTTTAGTTTCAGCGTGGAAACCTACAACGCGCACACATCATAATACAATGGGACTCGCCAATCGACGTGTAGAATTCGACCCTGTTTAGTATCGCGTGTGCGCGTACGATCATATTAAAACTATATCGTACGAACGATATCCATTCTCTACGGTTGAATGAAATTCGTTTACTTTTAGACGAACGTCCACAATTGAATCGCATAACAATTAAATCACGACTCATCGTATTCGGACTGTACACAGTATGCGACCGCAAGCGATTGTAAGCGCAAATGACTCTACCGAACCTCCTCTTAACTTGTTGAGTGCCGTGGTCGACACGTAACCGACAATAATTATTATTATGAATGTCACGTTAACTATTAATGTTTTCATGACGTATTTGTTTACCGGCCAATCTTTTCTACGGTCTTAAGCCGGAATCACATATAGCGCGACGATTTTTTTTTCACACTGAGATCGTACGAACGCGTGTATAAGAGCGCGAGTGCATTGAAACAGCATATATATACACGATATGTTACGCTTTAGGGGATGTAATGTTAACTAATATACATCTTCACCCCCCCCCCCCTCGTTCATGATTCGAGCCAAAAAAAAAAAAATATATGTACATTATGTACGTGTATATATATATATATATATATATTATGTTTACTATAGAACAGAGGTTCCCAAAAGTGGGTCCCGTTATATTTTTCATGTGTTTCTATTACTTATGGTTGATGCATAATTATTTAGTTAGTTTTATTATTAACTGTTAACTGCGTTTGTGACAATTATAAATTTACTGCGACCAATAGACATAATAATATTTCTTTGTATGATTATGCTCGACTGTGTCAACACAACGCAATCGGATTAATGATTATTGAAAATATAGCAATATATTTCAAACAAATTAGTACTTGTATGACGTTCAAATAAATTGATTATTTTCAGTAACAAACGGTACATTGAATACGATACATGCCCAATATTAAACCTGCGGGATTTAACGTGTTCAGCCGTGACCGAGGGCACGTTTCGTTTATCAACGGACAACGAACATTATTAATGTGCGACGGCACGAGGCGCCCTAACCCGATGACTGCCGGTACCTGTAACAACGCGCCAAATGTAATGCGGTTCATAATAAACTCGTAATAAATGCTCGGGAAACGCGCCGGTGGGATCACACCTCCATATGTTTGTATTATTTAGAACAGCAAAAGCGGTGTTTTTTTTTTTAACCACAGACGAGTGTATTCGAATCGTCCTCGTGTGTGGTCTACTTCAATGTGTACTGTAGTAGATATAAGAATACATTTGATCATTTTAATCTCTTTCTGGTGACGTTGATGGGCTCGTTTATTCAACGCATTTGGGTTGTATACGTATATATTATGATTTTAATATTTCTACGTTTTTACATTTTCACGTTTTCTATAGCAGTCAATAACGGTTTACCTAAAATAACTTATTGTTGTCGAAAATGTTAACTAATTAACACAAATGTATTTCAATAGCTATTATACACGCAGGACTTCTGTTTAAAACCTTTATTATCTATAATTATGAAACTAATTATTGTATTTTCAATCGCTATACTTTAAGTTAACCATAATAACTTCTTTCATAAATTCATTTTTTCAAGGTTAAAATTATAATATATACGTAAATGTTAAAGACGTCGCGTTTGAATTTAAAAACCATTAACTCTGAATTATTTTATCCTACTATACTCGTATAGTTGTTTGTGGAATGTTTGATGTGTTGAACATTTTAAAATTGATCAAATGAATGTCAAGTTTTTTTTATGAATATAATATCTTATGACTTATTTCATATTTATTTTAAAGAAGTTTTACCGAACAACAATTAAAAGTATTACAAAAATCAGAATTTTATTTTTATAACTGGATGAAGATAATACTTTTTTAAATTGACATCAAATAGGTAGTAAATAATTTATAACCAAAAATCATAAAATACAGTAAAACATATACATTCAGTATTGTTGTATAACTTAGTTGAATTAGTTGTATTAAAACTATTTTAAAAATATAAATAAAAATTTAATAAAAATTTATGATGTTTACTTTTTATAAAAATGATTCATAATAATTTATTTTTTATGTGTTCAGGTGTCATATTTGTCTTATCACGTGTTATATGTTTATAAATACTAAGTTATTTTTCCACATCTATTGATGTCAATAATACATTTTCATATTGGTCATAGAGCAAACAGTGAAGTTTTCTAAAAGTTATATTTTGTTGTTTTTTTCTGATATGATTAATCCGATTTGTTTTATTACAGTGGCGTATTTGAGGAGAGGCGATAGAGGTGATCCTCCCCATTGCCCAAGTTATTTGTATATATTATAAATTTATGTTAAGAAAATATTACATTTAAATTTAAAATTTTTAATCAGTCATATTTTATAAGTGAGATTTACGCTTCCATTTTTCATATTAATAAAAACATCAATAACTTTATCATTAGAATCCGACGTATACGTCTATTACGATTTATAATAATATAATACAATGGTATAAATAAAATATTTTCGTTGATCGTAACCCGTGACAATAGATTAAAAATACGTTAACGTATGTATGATATAAAAATAACTTGGGCCCGGATTTAAATGCATTTAAAACCATATAAATATGGTTTAAAAAATAGCCAAAAAAGTTCTTAAAAAATGCATTTTACCACAAAAATGACCTTAAAAATAAAAAAAATGAAATATATTTTTTTATTTAGGCCATTATTTTATACACTATTTAAGTACATTAAAATCACAAACACACATAATACGAGTAATGACTGCGATGTACACGAATTGATTGATTATTTATTATTTGACCGAATACTGGTGACGTTCCACAGTCAATAATAAATTGAGAAAAATCCGATATACCTACTTAAATGTGAGTAACCGAATTGGTTCCCGTGTGGAAAAGATATTTTAATAAGTTAGGCCGAATTGGTTCCTGTTTGTGTACAGGTAATTTTTAATTTGGTACAAAATATAAATTAGACAGTATAAAATATAAATGTACCTACACGGCTACACTCTATAATCTATAGTATAATATACAATAAGATGGCATTATATTTATATATTGGAAGTTTAGCAAATTATCGGTGATATCCCGATCAATTAAGATAACGATTGAGATATATGTACTTTTATAGCTGTATATCGTCTATATTATCCTATGTACGAATGACAATAATGTCGGTGAGCAGTGAGCACTGTACAGTCTTGAATAACACATCGTGTACATTTGTAACTTGTATTTCGTATTTTAATTTATATTTTTGAATTTTAATTTTTCGTAATTATGGAGTTTATGTTTAGTGAAAAGGGAACTAAGTTGTTGATTATTGACAATTACAAGTTTGGATTCCAAAAGAACCTAGCAGATAACATACAGAGACGGATATGTACAAAACGAAAATGTAAAGCATACGTTAAATTGAACGGAGATTGTTTATGTGAAGAAGTATAACCATAACCACGTAAGTGAAGACGATGGTAAACTTGTGCAACAAAAATTGACAAATTCACTAAAAAGAAAATGTGACGAACTTATTACAGAGCGACCATCTAAAATTATACGCAAGGAAATAGTTTCAAACAGTCATAGTGAGTTACTACTTCAAAATGATATTAACAAAGTCCGTAAAAATTTGAATGCTGCTAAATTCATAACAATTCCCAAGTTACCTTCTAATCTTGAAGAACTGCATAAAAGTGTCAGTGAATATTCGTTAATAACTAATCTCGGAGAAAACTTTATTTATGACAACGATTCTGTCAACAATATAATTACATTTACATGCCACTTAAATATCAAGAAAATAATTTATCTCTCGATTTCATTTTGAATAGGCTAAATTTGTTTAGTATATTGAACAAATATGCATGAAAAACCAACAAAATGACCCAATAATACTAAAAATGCTCTAAAAATGAAAAAACGTCGAAACATGAAAAAAAAGCAAAATAAAATTTGTAGTTTTGAAACCCTCGTTACATGAAACGAATTATGGTCTTAGAAAGCATTGTGTATGATCATCCAAAAAAATATGCACTTTGCATTAAAATCCAGGACCTAATAACAACTAACCCTGTACAGGCATAGACATATTAATATATCTATGTATTCGGGTTATTCCATAATATAACGGATTTCTTGTTAATATAATATTTAATAATATTGTACAATGTTCGGTTATTTTTTTACTTCGGTCGTTATAAATGTCGACCTGACACCCCTCAGATAATTGGTGAATGACTAGTTCTGTATGAACTTGTACGCATATTTGTTTAATTTAATACTAACCAATTTTTCAGCTATCCAAATCAACATACTAATTATGTTTACCCTAGAACTAAAACGTCACATAAAAAAAATTGCATACTTCGTTATTTTATGCATATTTCATGCATATTCTACACATTCACACATTTTTGAGAGAAAAATTACTCAATTTATAATTAATTAAAAACTGTATGGTATTATTATATTTATATACTATATATTATACACATCGCCCGATGCCCATGTAGACTATGTATTATCGTAGGTACCTACCTATTTTAGGTGGGCATTTGGATTAAGTTATCTTTAATTTTATAACGTCGTAGCAATTGGCAATTAAGTATCTGTATTAAATTTAATATCAATATTATTATTTATCTGATAGTAATCTTGTTAGTGCCTATGGTGTTGTGTCGTTCGATATACGTAACTTTGTGCCGTTCGCTGTGTTTTCCGCGTTTATATTTTTCTCTTAAAGTTCACATAATGTCAAAAATAAATGGAAATATATTATATAAGTATGTAAAACAGTTTGGTAAAGATTCATTTGCTACCGATGATACTATGCTTTATTGTAAGATTCGAAAAATCTATACTAGCTGCTGACAATTGCCGATCATTCGATGAAGAAAATATTTTAAAATAACATTAGTTGTGCAATGCAATGATTTATCTTTTACTTCACTGAAATATAATTTTTTTGTGCATATTATTTTGCATATTTTTCCAATTTTACCTCCTATAACTTCTCTGCCCTACTCATTACAAATATGTAACTGCATACAAATCCTGACTCTAGTTATAAGATATTTTTAGTGAACAATTTCCTCCACAAACTATTCATGTGCTGCAGAAATGTAGAAACTTGTAAATTACTTATAACTACAATTAATTTGTAGTACAATCATGTACAATTATTGTAATCGCAATCTTTAATTATTAATTATATTACGATTTACCCAACACTGGTTATTAACTCTTATCGGGCTGTTGTTGTTATTCAGGGCTAAAACTTAAAATAAATAAAAATTATAAAAATCAACGTTTAAAATCGCCAAGTCTGTACATTTATAAACGAATGCGTAATTTAAATTATTATTATTTATTTTAATTAATAATTATTCGTTCTGTAAAATTGTATTGGCTGTATAAAATATGTTTAGTGTTATATGAAATAATAATAAATTGATGTTATCCAATAACCTCGGCTATCAAGTAAATGATATTCGATGATATATTGTTTTCTTGTTAATTGATTCATTAAAACTGATGCATGTGGTCGGTTTTCTACAACTCGTGCGTTTGACGAACATAATACAGCATAATACATAACATAACATAATACATATTATGTACCAAATAATCGTCTTACTTAAGGGGATTGCATACCGTCCATTTCTAAGGAGTTCAATAGGCAATAATATTAGTGCGTGCATGCGAGCTGTGCATGTGTATGTGTAGTAAATGATCATTAGTGTTAAGCTCGATTCACACTAGCGGTCTCGGTTCGGTCCGGTCACGGTCAAGTAAACATCGATAGTACGTAATCCAACGGCATCGTACACAACACTATCGATCACGGTCAAATCACGGTCAGGTCCAGTCAAGTTTCGACCGGTCGATGCACGATCCAGACCGCCGCGGTCACAAGCTTTTTGATCGAGACCGCCTAGTGTGAACAGTCAACCGCCGCGCTAAACTCGGTCGTATCCATTGTTTTGATTGTTTTTTGAACACTTTTGTACACTTTGGCAACGTGCAGATAAAACTTGACTGATTGTGACCGGTAGTGAGAACTGTACATCCTTGACCGTGACCGGAACGAACCAAGATCGCTAGTGTGAATCGAGCTTTAGTGACGGTGTAGCGGGGTCTAGCAGGGTCCAGCGATAACGACTACAAATTCCGAGTACTCGAACACAAATAATAATTTCAGATTACGGCTCGACTGATTTTAATGGCATAATTTTTTTGTATTCTTGTTAGGTATGAGAATATATACTTTTCACCTATTTACCCCCACCACCATTATAGATTGAATCGCTACATTGTAAACTAAATATACAATTCATAAATCTTCAAAATATCTAGTTGACTTATAAAATAAAAATAATAGATATCTGTAACATAAATAATTTATTATTATGTTAAGTACTTTGGTAGTATAGTAGATATTATAAATTATAATTGGGCGCCAGTGTACCGTACGTGTAACGTTCTACGAAAAGCCACGATCACCGATAACGATGCATTGTAATCGCTTCGGTGTAGTTTCTATCGAGGAGGGGGAAGGTCGCTCACGCACGTGCACGAGCATGTCACTAATCTGTAATCGCGCGCGGCACCGCTCACGAACGGCTATTGTTTTTTGGTAAAAAACATGTACTTTTTGTCAATCATACTGAATAATCTACTAATGCGATAAGAAATCTGAAAGCAGATTTGAATTGGCTGTGAAGTTTTCTTGAGATCGGTCATCCTACTTTTTGGATTTTTTTTCTCAGATACAATATATTCACTGTTTAATAATTCTAAAATGTTTAGTTTTAAAATCATACTTAAGTGGAGTATGAAAGTCAAAATTTAAAAAAAATGCTCTGACCGATCTCAAGTAAACCTTATAAAAAATTTAAATATGTTTTCAGATTTTTTATCGCACAAGTAGTTTTGTCGCTACAAAGGACAAAAGTTAGGCATGTTTTCGTCAAAAAAACGAACGGTATCGAATCCCCATAAATTACTAAAATTTTCCATTCCAACGAATGCAATTATTCGTCCGTAATTCACCGCGATTGATACGTGACAAGGACCGTTTTTAGATTTACCATTTACGATAAGTATTGTTTCGATATTTGATAACCAGACTTAAATGGTAAATAACCGTTGCATCGGGAGAATTGACGATTACCAATTTCGCTTATACAATTTCCTATGACACGTGTCGTTTACTTTATCCACGAGAAGGTAGCGAATAACAAATTACACCGAATACCGAATAATCCGGCTTAAAACACGCAATTTCAAATAGTTTTAAATATAATTAAATTAATGTAGAAATTACATTTTTATCACTATATGTTAACCGATCCATAAGACGGTGAACATAACCGAACTAAAATAGAATCTGTAGTTCAACGGTCCTATAGCCGATCATTTTTAGACCCATTAACGCTACGGACGTTCAAGTAATATTGCATTCTTTCGACTTTTTCTAATCACTAATGCTATGCTGTCTGTAAATCGCTTATGAACGTTTTCACGACCCAGCCTTAAGATATGCCGTCAACCCAGTACAACGTAGTCTTGAAATTTGAAGACTTGTTTCGATTTTATACAATTATCACAAACGAAAAGGATTGCAACTTATAAAAAGTCACTTGTTTTTGACATTCGATTCTCACTGTTATCTTACGATTACCTTCTCTCCTGTTGTGCTCTGTCGATCAATAATACAACATGAACGATAAATACCACGTGTAAAAGTCCGCAACATCGGAAACGCAGTGCGTAGCTCTGCGATTCACATTATTACGTTACACGCGTTTTATTGAATTTCCAAAATTGATAGATCGTTGACGCACGCGCCGACTGTAAGACCGCCCATTACCGCGAGCCCCGCGTCTACCACCGTTTTCGATGTTGTTCCTTCGATACCAGACAAACTACACAGCGGTACTAGGTTCACCAGGATTCCCCCCCACCGGTATCGAACAGAGTGATGAACAATTTCATCGGCTATCGGAGCCATCCGGCCGCGAACATCTCCGCGGGAGTTTCGGCCCCGGTCGACATTAGCACCGGTCGTCGTCGTCTACGCGCGAGACCACGTCAAATTCCGTCGGCCACCGTAATTCTGTTTCGTGCGCAAGTGCTCGGGCGGCGAATCAGCCGTTATCGACGTGTGTTCCGCGAACATTTATACTCCCGTCACCGAACCATACGGTTTTAACTGAACCGAAAAAGTTAGACCCTTTCGCTGAACCCACCGGATTCTCATTCGTTTGCGATCCCGTCTCTCAGATAAGTATGTTTCTTTTAACGGATAATACGCTGTGCGTAAAAAATAAAAAACAACTCGGTGGTATAGACTATATTGTACCTATTCGTGAACTGATAAAAGTACACGTTTCATGATCGACACGATCATTATATAATCATATTAATATAATTTCGCGGTGTTATAAATTTACGTTTGCCTTTTTAACAAGAAATGTTTACTAGTCCTTCACTATTCGATTTTTATACATCATATTACGAATTATATTATACTAAGGGTTGCCAGATTTTGAAATCTCTAGGCCGGGACGCATATAAGCATTATATACATGAGCTCGGCACCTGTATTAAAATTAAGCTTTACGATTGGTTTATTTGAAAATACTGCCAAATATCTATATTATTAAATAGTAATAATATTGTTATCATATTGTTATCAATTACATCACACATTGTTATACCTAATTATGTTAAAAATATAATTAAAAAAAAGCTGGTATAATTAAAAAGATACTGGTGATGAGTGTATAGCACTTTCTATTAAGAGATCACCTGGCTTACGATAGTTAAGTTGTATAGTATTTTAATTAGTATTCGGAAAAACGATTCTGAGTAAAACTCAGTGGATAGTAAATTTTTATAAAATAAAAAAATTCCATCAAAATGCAAACTTTAAACGCTTGTAAAAAAAAAATTGTGACTAACGATTATCGATACTTTTTCATCGTCGTTAGGAATACATATGAGTATTATAGTATTAAATTTTCAGTTCTTTATATCCAAAGGTTAAAAATGTACGAAGCAAAAACTCACAAAAAACGAGAAATTTACAATTTTTACATAGTGCTATATTTAGTTCAAAATTGGTTTAATGTTTTTGAAATTTTTAATGAGTATACGTGTGACAATTTTTAGTAGTTGATAAAAGTTTAAAGTTTCTAGTACCATTATTGATGGAGTTATAGCTAAAAAACTAAAATAGATTTCACGAAAATCCAGAATATGGCATTTTCCCCGTTTTTGTCAGTTTTTCGGTACTTTACGCCTACGCATGGAAAAAATATTGAGAAATTCGAAAAATGACTTCTCAAAAGTACCATCTTGGTACTTTTGAGATTTTTTCCTATATAGAGAGTTGCTGGATGAAACTTTTGGTCCAGTATATCTAACCGAAAAAGTGTTTTCATACATGAAAAAAAAAATAAAAATAAAAACACACGGAATTGTAAAACCATTACATTCTTTATTTCACTCAGAATCTAAAATGGATAGTGTAAAAGGAAGGTCCAAAAAATAATGATTGTCCAACAAATAATAATTGATGTTATATTTAAATTCAATAGGTACTAATTTTACATGTGAATTGTAATCACTAGGGAACGGATTTATATGTAATAAAAATACATAAATATGTACATATGTATGTACGTATAATTTATAAAATATGTACTAAAACCATCCAAATATGTAGGAAAAAATAAAATTATATTTATCAAATTATCAAAATGATTTGTTGCATTGAATTATTACAATATATTTTAAATTATCAAATATTAAATGTCGCCTATTAGATCTGAAAATATTTTTAAAACGGTTAAATGATCGTTCCACATCAACCTACGTTGGTTGATTAAAGCATATTTGAAAAAATAATATTAGAAGGAGATAATTCCAAATTTTTAGAAGGATGTCTGCCACTCATTATGTCATTGATTGATTTAAAATAAATATGGCCTGAAATTTTTTTCGGTAAAAATAGGGATTTTCTTTTTTACTACTTCTCCTATTGGTCCGTTTACGAGTTTTCATTTTGCAATCCTTGATTCGACAATTTTCATACTTTCATTCAAGGACATATTTTTGTTTCTAATTTTGTAAATGTATGTGCAATGAAAATAAAATTTACTGAGATGAAAATTAAATTAGTTTTCAATGTTTCATTTTGCATAATATTTTGAGCTTTTCTAATAGCGATAGAAGTTCTGGATATAAATTTGAAATAATTTCTTGTATTTTTGTACGAAGAAGACGTATGAATGATGAAATAATAAAATATGTTTAAAAATATTTACAAATTAGTGAAATATGTAAAAATATGTAATTATACCAAAATATGTAAAAATATGTAAAATAAAAGTAGCATCATATTAATAGGAATGATTTAAATCATGAACATTTCTTATCAAATTTTAAATATCTCGTTTTAATAAAAATATGTATTTACATATAAATCCGTTCCCTAGTAATCACTAATCAGTACCTATAATAGTATTAATGTTATCATAATGTGTATTGTTTTATATAGTTAAATTACAATAATAATATTGCTATCATAGAACTTTTGAAACTTTTATCATTATTTAATTAGGTATTGAAAAAGTTCTATATTATAATTATTAATAGTTATATTATAATACCTACTGTAATTGTGTAAATCACAAAGATTAATAATTAACCAAGACCACTGTTAAAGTACTCTTCAAATTGAATATTTAGGTAGGTTTACAATATTACTTGAATAAACAGTGCACCTTCCTATAAAATATAATAGTATAAGACATAATAATATACTAGTTACAAGGTTATTTTGATTTTTGCCTGACAATCACTATTTTTTGATAAATATTTGATTTCATATAATACATCATAATTCTATGATAATATTATTATTGATTATATAAACTATTTGGCGGTATTTTCAAATAAACCAATCGTAAAGCTTGATTTTAATACAGGTGCCGAGCTCATGTATAGAATGCTTATATGCGACCGGGATCATCATATTGAATGAATATTTTTTTCTTTTTCTTTTTTTTTTTATGCAACGTTCATATGAAAACAAAAATCAACATATCATTTTTTAATTTAAATATTTATTAACTAATACGAAAATACATTATTATTGTATATAACCAATCCGATCAGATAACCATGGCATAATGGTATAATGTACAATATTATTCTATGTATTGTTATTAAATAATACAACATTAAATCTTATTTTCTCTCGAGTTCTATTGACCGGGACAAAATTATATATTTATTAATATTTATTTTAATTTCAATGACCGGTTCCAAATAATTGGGAAAAAGAAAAAAGGGAAAAGAAGATATTATAATTATGTTATAAATTATTATTATTATTATTAATTATAATCATATTATATTGTATTATATTGTATTATACATATATTATTTTTTCAGTTCCATCATTAATGGCATCATCTCGTTATCTAATACTTCTTTTTCTCCCTCGCCTTTCTCCTAACTATTTGGGGTCGGCCATCTTTGTCCTAAGCCTCTACACTCTTCTCAATTTTCTCCATCTAACCTACGCACATATTACCTAATACTTCTAACATTATTTAATGCATGGTTTTTTTTTTTAGTGTGTAGTTAGACGCATTTTGTGCAGAGAGAAAAATAATCGATCAGTGAAAATTATTACTTTGTGCAGTGTAACAAAAATTCCTCGTTGTTATTTTATATTTTCTATATAGGATGATATAATTGTGTAAACTTCAAATAAAAAAAAAAAATTGTGTCAATCTTAATTTCGAAAATTGATTTTAGCGTCTTAGTTTTATCTTGTTTTATCTCTGATCGAATAATTTGGGTGGCAAACAGACAAATTAATTGTTATCTATAATTGTTTAATCGAACGATTAATAAGTGCTATTAACAAACTAAAAACTTTTGAAAGAGCAAGAATGTTAGTAGATATGTGTATGTAACGTTTATAAGTTTTATTTTAATCTTATATCTTTGATGTTTTATATAAGCATAATATTAAACATCAAAGTTATTTTAAATATCTAAATAATATATATATATATATATATATAAAATTACAAAAAAAAAAGTAAAAATATTTAAACATTTGATAAAACTTATTACAATTAAAGACGGATTATAAAGTTTATGAAACAATTCAAATTACTCACTAGTGCTATTTTCTCTACAGAATTTTTGAAAATGGCCAGGAAGAAGAAGAAACAGAAGACCGTACGTTTTTGCCAGCAACCCTTCCGTATTAGGAATATGGTTGTATGTGAAACAGTTTCAAATATATATCCCATATTATGCATGTGCAAATTGTGTTCCACAATTTGTTTAAGCGTCAAGGCAGCATACGATCACCGCGAAAAATGTCACCCGAAAGTTGCACGAAAGAAGAAACCTATACCGGCGCCAAAATCGTAATGCAAAATATAATGATATATGATTTACTTTATTTTTCTTATCTATTGATTTATTATTTGTTGATTATTATTTGATATTTTTTGTCTAATATGTATTTCTTTTTATTTCAGAAATATCAAAACTTTCAAATGTGAATGCTGCAACGTAGTATTCACAAGGTCAGCAGTATGGAAAAGGCATAAGCTTGAAATTAATAAACCTAAATCAAACGAAAGCGATCCGTATGAATTTAAACGTCAAACGGAGAATATTAAAAAAGAAATAGCGACATCATCTACAGATAAAGGAACTGACTTAACGGAGAATCAACCGTCAACGAGTGAGATGAACAACGTTATTCAGAGCCCCGAGTGTTCATCAACTACGAAGAGTGAAACATTATACCTAATCATCGAAGTAGTGCCTCGTTGATCTCGAACCGTTTTCCTTTAAAATGTATTTCTTATAAAATATCTACTCCTATAAATATATATTATTAAATGTGGTTTAAGTTTAAGTTCAAGTTTAAATAAAAAACTTATAATCAATTATTCATATACTTTCTGTTTTGTTGTTTTTTATATTAAAATATAATATTTGAATATCAATTTAATAATTTGCGTTGGTGTATTTTTATTTCTATTTCATTATTGTTTTAGCATTTTATTTAAATAAAATATAAATATATGTACCTATTGCATTCGAAATTTATTACATAATTGGCAGTTGGTACGTAATAGAAAATTATTATGATTTTTTAGTTAGTTAAAATTATATTATTTATTCATTTAAATGGTTATAGTTTATACACTGTGTATTTTGATTTGTAATAAATCTAAACAACAAGAAAAAAACGTGTGCGGGTGGTAAATAGACGATTTGTGTGATTATAAATACAAATATGTACATAAATGGTACTAGTGATACTACAATTATATAATGCATACAATAATGTGCAATAATGCACTAAGGCAATCGTTATGAATAAAGATTTTTCGTATTTAGCTTTGTAGCTATTTCGATTTTTCATAATTTTTTTACAGCCACTTTTGCTTAAACATTGGTTGGTGTATAATATTAATTGATTAGTTTATAATAATATTTAAAGTAAAATGCATATATACATATTTAAAAATGTTCACTAAATTAAATTGAAATGTAGCAGTCCGATAGTTTTGCAGCGGTGACATTTAAACATTTTTACTTTCATGACTGACATTATTCTACACAATATTGGACAGGAAATAAATTTTTACTGTGTTATACACATCATAAATTTCCTAAAAAAAACATCTGTAAACTTTAACATGTTCACCTCCGCATGTATATTCCTAGTCTAGTGCCACACGCCGCATTACTGTTGATAACATATTATGTGTGTCGATCACGGATCGTCGTATATTCTAATATTTAGTTTCATATTATTAAGACATTTTTTTTTTTAAATTTTGATGGATGTGAAATACGTTATTAAATATTTTAATTTACATTTATTGTTTTATAAAAAAAATAATTAAATAATATAAATAACAAATCTTTAGAATATAAAATAA
>NW_020272859.1:897991-907438 GCF_003268045.1 Sipha flava | reverse complement strand
CTTTAGAAAAGAAAATAACTTAGTAATTCTTTTAAATATAAAATAATAAAATAATATAAATAATAAATCTTTAGAATAGAATAAAATAGATAAATACATTCTAAAACCTAATAATAATTAATAGTTATATTTTTTTATGGTACTCTTCAAAGCAACTTTCAAGAAACAAAACCGGTTTTTCATTGCATTCCATACAATAATATATTGTATCTTTACGAATGCATTTTCCTGAACAAATTTGACATCATTTGTATTTGTATTTTTTTTTATCATTTTTTTCTACTTTTTTGAGAAGATGTTTTTCATTCTTTTTTTTCGTGATTCGAGTATTATTATCCAGATCATTTGGTAATAATGCTTCAATCACTGACAGTCTAAACTCGTACAATGATGTCTTCTTTGCATATTTATTGTATAAAAAATTAGAATTTATCAATAACAAATGTATACAATGTATACCAATTTTTTTTATACCATCTTATAGTCTTTCTTTCAAACGGATAGTACGAAGTCATTTGATCTTGGCGATCTATTCCAGACATATGTTCGTTAAATTTTATAACTGAAATTGGTTTTTTTTATATTTCTATTCTTTTCAATTTCTATCATTGAATGAGGAAATTCAGAACTTATTGTCAACACATCTCTTTTATCTTTCCATTTCACAACACAAATGTTATCCTCTGTATATCTGCATATTGACTCTCCCTTTTTTATTTTTTGAGCAATAACTTCACGTGGATTATGCTTACGGTTTGAGCGTAAAGTTTCCGTAACATAAGTTTTTTTTTTTGTAATAATTTTCGAGAAAGCTGAACACTGTTATAAAAATTATCCATATATAATGAACGACTTTTGTGATATAACCCACTCATAAGATTATCGATAACAAATTCAGTATGAATCATAGCCTCGAAAATATCATGCTCTTGTCCGGAATAAATCATTATTTTATGTATAAGTCCCCACGATTCTGTAAGCATATACATTTTTACTCCAAACTTATGTTTTTTGTTTTTTATATACTGTCGAAATATTAACCGTCCACGCCATAATACCATCGACTCATCAAGTGACAAATTTTTAGTTGGTTCAAATATTTCGTTCATCCTTGAATTGAAGTAATTCACGATAGGTTGAATTTTGTGTAATCTATTACGAGGAATAGATTCTCCTTTAGCTGGGTTGTGTGAAAAATGTAATGCTCGGAGTAATATAGTAAATCGATTTCTACTCATATAGGTACGAAAAAACGGTAAATTAAATAACTTATTTGTTTTCCAGTAATCCTCTAATTTAGGCATTTTAATTGTTCCCATATGAAATAACAAACTTAAAAATGTTTTCATTTCCGATCTATTTATATTCACCCAATCACTAATTCTAGACTTGTCAGAGAAAGAATTTAAAAAAATTTCAATAACATAAGTATTAATTTCATCTACAAGAATGTCTAATAATTCATCAGTTACTAATAAATTTAAATAATCAATTGGATTGTCTCCATTTGGTAAACACTTAAGTCCAGGTGTAGCTGTATATTCAAAATGGTTTATATTTTGTGAGGAGTCAGTGGACCAGTTAAAATTTGTAGAACTATATATTTCAGATAAAACCTCACAGACTTCATTCTCTCCAGAACTCACATAATCACTCATAACAACATTTTCTAAATCGATAGCTTCATTTTCTCCATCATCGCCATCAGAAATATGACTACATTCTGATTCATCATAAAATTCTTCAGACGATATCTATTTATCGTTTTACAAAATATCAAGTAGTTCAGCATCCGATAATATGTGTGTTTCCATGCTTTTGATGGGACTTCGAGAGCGATCAATTCTTGATGGACCGGCAGGAAGATCCATGTTATTATAATATAAAATAAATAGATACGAAATTATAGAATACTAATTATAAAAGAATAATATGTCCAGAAAAACAACAGTGTGCAAATTGCAAGAGTACTGTAGTTGTTTTCAATATAGTTTAACGAAAATACACGAGAAACACAAACCAACTGCAACGCATTGTTTATTAATAATAATGTATGATGCACGTAAGTCCTGAGTATCGTTGTCGATAGAGACGTTCCGGGTAAATAATGCATTACAAACCAAGTACCTAGTAGTAAAGTAAAATAATTAAAGCGAATACCAACTAGTATTTATTTCTTATCAACTAATAAATAGTTTTTTAAATTTTAATTATTTTTGTTTAATAAAAAAACCTAACAATTAAAAAAACTAAATATGTGTCCCTAAGTAATTAAGAAAAAAAAAATAAATGTATAGTCGGTAAACAAATTGTTTAAAACATTTAACATTTATTTGATTCCAATATTCTGAATTGATTTATTTAATTATTTATTTGTACACAGTTTACAAATAAATTATAATTTATTAATTACAAAACAATTAAATTGAAATTTTCCGTATCGATATTCGTATTGTAGTGCCTACATCAAAACTGAAAATTTAAACGAATGGCGGTGTTGCTCCAAAGGAGCGCTGTATGCCGTTAATATTGATTTTTACACTAGTCGATAGTAAACAACGGGTGGCGAGTAGAAAAACATTGCAGACAGGTGGCCCATTAAACACGAGTGGAACACTGGAGATGGGAGAATGGAACCCGATAAAATCGCATCAATTTTCTGCGGATTTCGCGTATCCCAAGACCGAGCGTTGACATGATGACTTATAACGTCGTAAATGCAACGTTTGCGGTATGCTGTTTTTTATTTTCTTATACGCTGTAGACGATTACACTTTTTCGTTATTCAAAATTTGAATTTTTCTATTTATCAATTGCAGCGTAATCATTATTGATTATTGATAAAAAAAAAAATTGTTCTTGCTTAGTGCGCATTCGGGTAGTTTTAATTTTCCTCGAAAATGCGATAATTGTATTCAATGATGGTTTTTATAATTATTTTGGTGGGGGGAGGGAGTACATTGTTATCATCATAGAGCAATACCGCGCTACACGTCGCGATGACCATACCAATTTATTATTATGGCTATGGAGTTAGAATTAGTATTTTTACCATCGGATGACGAAATTTTTTTACGAGAAGTGTAGGTCAATCGTATTTTACACAATTTGGAAAATTCCATTTGTAGGAAAATTCAACTGATTTTGACATGAAGTTAATAGTTTTTGTATCGGGTGTAAAAATTGGAATGAATTTCGTTTTTAAAGCAGCAATGTTATTATGATTATCACACAGTGGCGTGTCATACATGTGTGTGATGTATGCAAATGCCACGGACCCTCGGCTTGGGGGGGCGGGGCATTATTACTCAACGTTTCACAAAAAAAAACGTACATGGCTATGTTACTCATTAACTTTAAATAAAATATATTGTCAATGCTGTTGGTTGTTTTCTACTTAAGATAGAATTAGTTCATCTTGAGTAACGGGAAATAATAATTGGAGTCATCTTACTCAAAATATTAAACTACACGATAAATCAAATGGTTATATTCAATGTTGTATTATATTTGATCAATGGTGCCTAAATAAAACAATTTCCGAAGAAATGAAAATATCTATTCAAAATGAATGTAACCTTTGGAGAAAAGTATTAGATCGGGTTATCAACGTCACATTAACATTAGCTACATCCAACTTGTCTTTAAGAGGTCACCAAGAAACAGAATTTAATAAAAATAAAAGCAATTTTTTATCAATAATTACTCTTATTTCAATATATGATCCCATATTAGAAAAACTATTGAGTATGCCAGGTAGTAAGGGCACAGCAAATTATTTAAGTAATACTACTCAAAATGAGATAATTACTTTATTTGCAAATACGATATTAGAACAAATTATTTTAAGTATTAACCAATCACTATTTTTTTATTTTTTTTCTGTGATAATGGATACTACTCAAGATATTAGTAAGATTGATCAACTAAGTCAAGTTATTCGATACGTTTCGATTATTTTAGACTCTAATGGTAATTCTAAGACATTACAAATAAATTAATCATTTATTGGCTTTGTAGAAATTATTAATAGATATTTTATTTGTATAACGTAATTTCATCTTATTTTTTACATAAATGAAAATTTTATAAAAATGGAAAGTGGATTTGCATAAGATTTTATAACTCAAGAATAAAAATTTTTACTTTAAATTTGAATTTATATCTATACCTATATTATTTAGAATAAAAAAATGAAAAGGGGGTCTTTTTTTAGTTTTGCACACAGGCCCATCTTTGGGATAAACCGCCACTGTTATCACACTTATGTAACTATAATTGATGCGAAATCCAAACAATAGTGAACTCATTGATTCTCCAGTTGCTGGATATCTATTAAAATTAAAATGTAAACAGAATCATTTAAATAAATGTACGTGTAATTTATACAAATTTTAAATTTACCATAGAGTGATCGCTAACTTTTCTGCTGGTGAAATTGTTTTTTTATTTCTATTACTTGGAGGTAAAATTATTTTGTTTTCAACCAAAGAAAGTAAAAAATCAAACTGTTGAATATTGACACGAAAAAATTCAAGAAATTTTATGATATTATTTTTTTAAATGCCTATGGATAATCTAATATTTCATAAAAACCTTCTGTATCAAGATACTTGAACATATCATCTGTTTGCCTTTTGTTTTGGTTTAAGATAGGTATATTTTCCTTCTTTATATATTATGTAGCTACCAAAGTGGCCGCGTCATGTCATCATGAAAAAATGCGTCGCGACGATAAGTCGCGGTCGTCGGCCTCGGCGACATGTCGCGGCTATAAGTTGTTGCGCCTGACGGCCACGACCAGTCGTCACGACGATTTTTGGATAGAATGGTTTCCCAAACGCGACAAGTCGCAGCGACACAGCTAATATTCGGTCAGCGTCCGTGGTTAATATACGTTTTTAAACTTGTTCAAGTGCGCACGTATTTTTCATATAATATTATATCATATCACAACGAATAGATATATTTTAAATAATAATAATATTTTTCTTACACTATTATTATTAGAAGAAGAAAAACAAGAAAAACAATCAATTTTAGTTACCTCATCGTTAAACATTAGAAAACCTATAAATGAATTATTTATACATCAGGACAGAGAATGATTGATGATGACCAAATGTCATCTTTTTGAATAATATTTTTATAATTTGGATCTCCAATATTGTAAAAAAGTGTATTTTAGACTTCACGAATTAAAATGTCGTCTTCCGACGCCGAGAAAATTAATATTGATGCCATTGTATCTATAAACGTTGCAATAGTCGTTGTGATGTGTCGCGGCGACTTGTCGCGCAACACTGCTCCCGGAGCAGTAGTATCGTCGGTCGCGGCGACCCAAAGTTCAGTCGCCGCGACCTGTCGCGTCTTGCAAAACAGTTGATACTATTTTCGTGTAAACAGATATTGACAACATGTCGTGCCTTGGAAAACGTACCTTACTGTATATGAAGACACAAAAACGTTATTAAACTTATTAATAGTATATTAGTTAAAATTTCATTCTTTTATAAACGAAAAAAAACATAACATAACGCATTAAACACGATCATTCCGAGCGAATAATAAATCGAAGTTTAAACTCGGGATATGGTAGGGGTCCAAACCCCCTGGACTCATCCCCGTTAAACCATCACTGCTTGTATTGTGTGTATATATATATGTATACATATGTATATATATGCGACGTTATACTACTTCGCTTTGTCGGAGTCAGCTATACTTATTAATATATCCAGGGGCGGATTGGCAATTATTTTCGGCCCAGGAAATATGAAACAAACCGGTCCATGAACCGCAAATTTAACTATTTTGCCCCTCTCCCTCCCAACAAAAAAACACTTTATTTTGCATTAATTTCAAAATTTGTTTAGTTTCACCCCTAAATTAGTAAAATCTACAATAACTTTACTATAATTATAGCTATAATAGTTTTGGGTAAGTCACATGATTAATCAGTTACAACTTGAACTTGAAGTTTGATCTTAATGCATCTTTAAATATATATTTATTTGTTTAATGATTTTTATTTATTTTACAAAATAAAACTTTTTTTTGGTAATCATATAATAATATAGAGCGGCCCAAACAAGAAGGAAGATTCCCGATTTCCCGATAGGCCAATCCGCCCCTGAATACATCTATATTTATTTGTTAATTTAAATCTGCGTCCACACTATGCCGAATGATCATATACCGACACGATCTAACAAATGTGTACGTGTCGCTCGGCATTGTCAAAACATGTCGAGTCGAATCGAACGCAACCCGAATCAAGTCGGTAAGGATCAAAAAGAATCGAATCGACAACAGTAGTGTAAACGTGTCGAAGTATGTTGCTCGACTTTTAAGCAAAAGCTGATGTTATTATAATTATGTTATTATTATTATTATTACTATTATTATTATGTTATTTATTATGTGTTATTATAATTAATATGTTAACAAAAACTGATAAAACATTTTTATAATCAATATATATCTATTATATATATCTAATAATATTGAATATATTAATATTAATAATACACACAAAACACACTCAATATACGTGTTGGTACAGTTGTGCCGTTTGGTTAGTCCAATGGTGGCCAAACTGAAAATCGACCGTGTCGATCGACACCATTCGGCATAGTGTAAGCCGCCTTAACGTTTCCAATTAATAATATTACATTTGCGATAAATGGTGCATGACTCATCGCGTCGAAATAAGTGGATTTCGGAAAAGAGAGTGTGCGCGCTACCTGGCTGTTGCAGCTGCAACGTTGCCAAACTGATCACCGAGGTGATGACTAGAACGGAGATGAAAATCAATACGACGCGCTTCGTAATGCGACGAATCAAACGGCCGGTTCCATGACAACAGTGATGGTTAAAATAAAACGTCGACTTCCCAACCACCCTGCCGATCCCAAACCCTTAAGCGGGGGCCATACACTACCTATCGATTTTACTGACAATTTTAACCGTACGTGTTTTACCAGAAATATTATCATCGAAGTGGCAAACTTTTCACTTTTCAGTGTGCATTTTTCATTTTTACTTTTTGGTGGAACAAAAATACAAACGAAAAGTGCAAAATGCAAAGTGAAAAATTGCAAATTGTGTTGGTGGAACAGGCCCCAAGACGATACCCGTACATTGTCATTCTTAAAACATTGATTATGACTCGTACGTGTTTGCGTATATGCATACACTATCAATTTCGTTATTAGTTCGTGTATAATTGAAAGCACGAATCGGACGAAAAAAAAAAATTGATTTTGTTCATTTCAATTTTTTTTTATCCGTTTAATCCATATATGATCCGCTTAATGATCTTACTTTCTTGATCGATAATGTGTATGGTTAGTTTACTGTAATGATAGGTATGTGAGGGTGAATTGTTCGCAAGAGCCGGGTGAAACGTTCGTCACTCTTGAGCATTATGTGACAAAAAGAAATAGTAGGAGCTCCGATCATTACATCGAATCCTAATAAAAAAAAAAAAAATTATTTGCATTTAGATTTTTGAAAATAAAATCATACATATTTTATTCATTATGTACGTCCATTAGGATATGATTTATAAATTATGACTATTAGCTTTAAGTGTTTTTACTTATCGAGAAAAAATAAACATTTTCTTTAATTATATATTATAACATAATCGTATTCATTCTCATGCATTATTCGCTTAGCATACGTGACTGGAGGTTTGAATAGATAATTTTTTACACAAAAATATTATGATACCATCATTTCTTTATAGCAATCTTTGATGCATGGTGAACGAATCGTTTTGCATCCTACGTTAGTCGTTTTACTTTATTGATTGTACTGTTTCAATCATTATTGTTATCTTTTATTCTTTTAAATGATAAAACCAAACCACGAAGGGTGTGTATATATATATATATATATTTATATGTTTATTTCTTCTTTTTTTTATTTATTTATTTATTTTTTATTTTTAAACTATTATTTATTTATTTGAATTAATTTAATATTAATTGTATTCGTTATTTTAATTAATATTTTAGAATACCATCTTGACGCGGTAGACTAAAAACCAATTGAATCTTAATCGAACTTTAATCGTCCGATTAATTCGACCATTAAGGTTTTCGATGACTATGAGCACACGCATGAGCTCGGGTTCTCACGGTGATAGTCGCATTAGCTTCATACCCTTTATATATAACTACCTACGTTGACCACCAATCGATTTGAGCGAAATATAACAAAAACGGGTGAGCTGGTATTGCTTTTCAGTAATTCGTGGACAACGTGTGCAGGTACTCAATAGGGTTCCTCCACACTTCTTCGGGTCATCATCAACAAAAGTTATAACTACGACGGTGAAAAAATATTCAATTAGACCCGCGTGCATTAACGTTTACCGAAATCACATTTGTTCGCGCCGTGCGGCGGTCATCAAAACCGCACATTTTAAGTTCGCGCACACTGCCGCAGTGGCGGTAGCGGTAGCGTTGGCGTGGCGGTGGAGCCAGATATCGCTAGCCCGCGCACACAGCAGCGGTAGCGGTGACGGAGTCGATAACTGTGACGGTGGCCATCTCTGCTTACGCACACGGACACACTTCATTGCAAAGATTTTCATGAAAATTTATGAAATAAATAAACGTACGTACTTAATTTAAGTTAAATAATTATTAATTATTTATAAAATTAGAATAATTTATTTAATATAATATAAACTAAGTTTTACGATTTGTAATAGAAACATTTTATGTACATATACTTAGATATTATGTGGTCCTTTACTTATATTATATTTAATGAACATTGATAACTGCAGTTGGAGTATAGTTAGTAGTCTATTCATTTACACACAACAACAGCTTATAATATTGTTGATTGTCTAATATACCACTGTGTAAAATTACAAACACAATATTTAGATTATAAAATAAAAATATAATATCAAATGAATTAAAAAAATTATAATATTGTAACATGTTATCTAACATATTTTGGCCTATATCAATTATAGTTTAAATACATTATATATAATGATATAAAATTATATAATTTGATTTAATGTTTGCATTTTATAAATTAAAAATATTTGATACCTTGTCTGAGTACAGTGGTACTATAGAAGTAAGTAGTTAACTACATGAGGATATACTATGGTCCATAGTCAGTGGCGTAGTTACGGGGAGGGTGTAAGGGGTTTCCACTCCCCTCCGCATATTTTTTTTTGGTATTTGATTATTATTTATTAATATTTACATATTATAGTATAATATTTTGATTTTACTGTGATTAGGTATATATTAATAATATAGTAATAATTTATTACATATGACCCCGTTTTACGACATACTAACACTTAAAAACTTATTCTTAAACACCCCTCACCCAGAAAAAAATTGTATCTACGCCACTGTTCATAGTACATATTAATATATATATATATATATATATATATATATATAT
>NW_020272859.1:828128-897981 GCF_003268045.1 Sipha flava | reverse complement strand
ATATATATATATATATATATATATATATATATATGTATATATTATATTATATAAACGACTACATCCTAGTCATACTTCTATATGCAGTGTTGAATCTAGGATTTTTAAGAAAATACCGCATCGCGGTGGTGGTGAAAATAGGTCCGGCCGCGATATTTGTGTTTACAGCGCTGCGATTTTCTTACCGCCATCGCCACCGCATCGCAGTGCGCGCGCCGATTATGCTATTGATCCATTTTACCGCTACCACTACCGCCACCGCTACCACTACCGCCGCCGCGGCAGCGTGCGCGAACCTACCGTTCATAACCGCACACTTTACATCGATCAATACCGTATGAGTCCCAAACAAAATCTTTTTTTTATCCTGGGACTTACTTGAGGTGATGTTGCATAGCAAATCGGTGGATATTTTCGTTTTAACTGTCCGGAGTGAGTGACCTCACTCGGTCTCGAGGTGCACTCATGTTATTTTAGATAAATGTATACATAATTGATATATATATATAAATTTGTGCGGTATTAAACGGTTTGATTTGGCGAAAATATGTGGGATATAAAAAATATAAAAGTGTGCGGTTATGAACGACGCCCGTGCCGTGTGTATCGCCGACACGGCAGCTGCAACAAGTCGGACTCGCAGCGGGAATGAAACGAGGGTATGGACGCCAACGAGTCGGGAATTTCTTTGTGAATACAGCTGCACGTATAACGCGTACACAGCTATCACATGTATAGGGCATTGTTATTCTTCTTATAATATTATTATTATTGTTCGTATAGCACTTTATTCATGAAACATTATACTCTTCGCGGAGTTGTCATACTGGTTTCGTTCAAGAATAACAACGATCAAATTACTGGATACGTGAACATAACCTGTGCAGCCATATTCTTCTTCTAACAACTAATCCCGTACTGTTTCATATATTTGTATCCTCCGCATTGGTTTTTATATCGTTTCATTGTTGCCACATGAGGCGATGGTCAAGAGACTGCGAACATCGTAATTTAACATACATGGTATCGGATAAGAATAGGATTAGAACAAAAATACTTACTTTAAATTTGAAATTATATAACTATAATTATAATATTTTGAATTAAAATTTGAAGGGGCTCTTTTTTTATTATTGCACATGGGCCCATATTTGGAATGAACCGCCACTGGTCGCGTCGTTATTAAATTGCGTCGTTAGTGGATCCCCATTAACTTTGATAGGAAACCGCTCGTATCGCAAAAATCGTGTCGCGTTACAATCACCTCGTGTGCGGACGGCCTAATATTAAAGCTAACATCACTACATTTGAATCATTGAACGTAAATTTACTATATTGTACGTATATTAGATAGAGACAACACATGCAGGTGTGGTCCTCTTAATATTATTTTTATCGGATATCGTTGTCGTCGGAATTTTGGGGAAAAATTTATATCCACACTGTCACACTATATTACTAATTTGACTGTATATTAATAATCCTATGCTGTTATTATGAAAATCTGTTTTTATTAAAATTTAGTGGACATCCATTAACATTTTTTTAAAGTAGACTGATTAATAAAAATAAAAAAATTGCCTAAAAATTCAAATGGATGTAGATGCATATGTCTATATATTTAATATTTAGAAGAGGTACTATAACTTTTTCACCTATTATAAGAGCGGAAAATTTTTGGTACCTATAGCCCTAAAAAAATAAATCCGCTTCTGTTAATTACTCAATCATAATAAAATTATTTTTAATTATCAAAATAATGCGTTAAATTACGATAAATGCATATGTTATTATGAGGAATTATATTTTACAATATTATTAATATCACTTCCTCCGGTAATGTCATTAATTCAAAAAACACACACACGCTTCACATGAAGAGGGGTTCCCGGGTCTTGGCCCCACTCAAAAAAGTTCAAAAGTCATCAATTACTTGTTACGAAAGTACAGAAAAAAAGAACATTAAATTTATATCATATGGTTATAAAACTTTTCATTTTTATTTATAATAGTAATAGAATAATATAATTATTAACTAATACCTTATACATATTTTTATATTATAAAATCATTCGTTTTTTAGAAGAATTATAATTCCTCTTCTCCGGACAAAAAATTGAAAATACGCCACTATTACCTAAATATATACGTCCTTATATATATTATATACATTCAAATTATACGTCATACATCAAACCTTCTTTTGAAAATCTTATGTAGTGTGAAATTATATTTTCTTAATGGTAAAATTTGATTTCATTTTAAAATACATGCATTTTGAAACGTATCTTGTTAAAGATTAGGGGTTGTTAGAGGGCTAACGGCTTTAAAACGTGTTGTTTGTGATATTTATGGTTTAAGGTATTAATTATTTTTGGTTGTTATTGTTTTATGGTAGGGTCTTAGGGGCACTGTTTGTAAATGTCGGTTGAATGGTCTTAAGGGAAAACACGCATAGTGTTAGATGGATAAATTCAAATTATATAACAGTACAACAATATTGTATCGACACGGTTTTCATATTATAACGGATGATTACAATTTACTTAAATTACAAATACAATATATATATATCGATGACAAAACATAGAATAAAGACTTGATCTGGACGCCGCGTCGATCTGCCGATGGCCAAAACCAAAACCCTTTGATGTTCTCCCGGTTGACGGAACCAGCCGTCGCCGTCGGCCAAACTGGTTGTGACTGTCGCGATCTTGCGGACGTCGACAGACACGCCGCGGTCGTTGTGATAACGACCGTGACAATATTGTACCAATATTATTCTCATCGGAATACCCATACGTGTAAGCACATATAACAAACTGTACGTACAGTCCATGTTATAGACACTATACTATAGATATCGATCGAAACATTGGAACGTCTAAAGGTGCGTTTACATTAGGCCGCGAACGCGAACGAACGCGAATGATTTCTACCGAACACATTCGTACGCGAATTCGGCATAACTGTTTACATTACTGTGTTCGGAACTGTTCGCCACCGCTCGGGCTTGTTCTCTAGAATTCGTTTTGAACCTTGAAATTTGTCTTTCAAAAACTGCATCGCTTTAAAAGCATACCATTTGGAACGAAACACTTCATCGGTTCCAGCGCCGGAACGGCTTGTGCTTCCTTCAATGCGACGTTCCCTTCTGTATGATGCTTGTAAGCTATCCATTTTCCTCCTCACTTCATTGACATTTCTATTCATTTCTGTAGCTATTTCAGACCAATAGTCGATTTTTTTTTTGCCATCTTATATTGGCTATTAGTCGGATCCCATAAAATTGGTCTGGCTTTAAATAAATCAATAAGAAGTAGACACTCTTCATCCGTCCAATCCATTATTTTAATAATATAATATTATAATTATAAAAAAATAATAAAATAAAACTAATATAATATTATAATTATTAATTAAAAAAAAACGGCGGTGCGCGTGGTAACCGTCTCGAGCACGACCGAATTAGAAATGACGGCCGAATATCGTTCGAACCTTTAAGGTGCGTTTACATTACGGCCGCGAACGCGAACGAACGTGAATTCGGCTTACTAACGATTAAGTGTAAACAGTACGCCGAACGCGAACGAACGCGAGCGAACGGCCATTCGTACCATTCGTTCGCCTTCGGAGCGGTTCGATCGGTTAGCGGTAAGATCAAAAGAAATGACATTCAGTGTGAACGTGATTCGGCCCGTCACAACCGATTCGCTTGTGTTCACATTTATACTAAACAGTATTTTGAAACTCAAATTCCGAGCGAAGGCAAGCGAATGCTGACGAATGCTGAAGAACGAACACGAACGAATAGTCTGCACGGTGGGACCGAATCTTTACCGAATCCGCGTTCGTTCGTGTTCATTCGCGTTCGTTCGCGTTCACGGCCGTAAACGCACTTTAATTTGATATATTATCAAAATAATTTGATATATTAATGATTATATTATCTGCGACGACATACGATTTATAGCGGTCAGGTTTATCTATTTTTTTTTTCTTTCATGTGGGTTTCTTCTGGGACTATTTTCAGTTTTTCGATGAGCAACTCATACGTTTAATATTAGACAGTATTTCAACGAAAACAATTGCAAAAAAATCTGCAACTTCCTAATAAAAATTAATCTTATTAATACTATTTAACGTAGTGAAATCTAAACCTTGTTCATAAGCAAACCTTTTACTACTCTTTAAACGCACACAGACATCTGTATATAAAAAATGACTTGTCCTGAGTGATTCATCGTCACCTAGCTGGAACTGCTGAAGCTATGAATATAACATTTAGACAGTAGTTTTGCTTTGTGATGTAGACACCCTCTAAGAAAGGATTTTTCAAAATTCAACACATAAAGGGGTTAAAAGGGTTAAAAGGGGTAAAAATTAAAAAAATCCTTATATATATATAAAATAACAGGTTTTTTTTTTTTGTTCCAATTTTGTGACGACATTATTTATTATTTTTCCAATTTTTTTCACAGTATTGTTCCAAATAATTTCTTGAGTTTCACTACGTCATCCGATTTTTCATTTTGTTTTTCGGAGAGAAGAGAGGTAGGGATTGTATTTTTATGTTCCAATTTTTCGACCATACAATTTTAAATTATTCCATTAAATGTAAATATTAACAAGTAAAATTAAAGACTAGTTAAATTTTTCTTTTGAATAATAATCATTTATAAATTAAAATTTTTTTTTTCACTCTATTTGTATACCAATCGAAATTTAATACATACCTATTGTTTCAAATAACCCGTTGAAAAAGTTTTCGTTTGGTCTAACGCTGTGTCCAATGTGAACGTGGCGAACGCGGCAAAGGCGTTGTAAAGGTACGGTTTCCAAACTGCGGCTGGCCGCAGCGGCTAGCCGCAACGATCAGCCGTAACGACTAAACGTTGCGTGCCGACTGGTTTCCTAAATACGACTAGACGTTGCGGCCGGAGTTCATTTTACCCTAATATTGTGTAGAGTACAGACGTGTTTTTTGGTAAATAATTTATTTATTATACTAGTTTTGTTGCTAATTGTTAGTTTGTTAACAAAGTATAGTGATGGAAGAAGTTATTGATAATATAATATAATATCTTTATGTATTCGTGGGAGCTATCATACAATACGGATTGCTTCTCAACTTCTTCCACCAAAACTTCATCATTGTTCGACGAAAATGTAGATTTTGACATAGTTTTTAATTAAAATGCAAAAAATACAATGAAACACTATATGACACGCACCACGACTCACGCAATGTACTGCTACCAGACCACTATAGCCGCGAGCCGCAACGACTATTTAAATCACGTAATCGTCGATCGCACGTTGGAAACCACGCTCCGCAATTTTAAATAGCACAGTCAGACTACGTGTGCCGTTGCGGCTAGCCGCTGCGGCCAGTCGCAGCTTAGAAACCGTACCTTAATGCGGGCGACGCGGCGAATAAAATTATCAAACATATAAATGTAGATTAGATTGTCCAACGTAGGCGATAAACGCGGGCGACGCGAACGAACTAATTCGTTCGCGTTCGCCGCATGGTTTGAAAATCAAATTGTTTTGTTTTTGGTCGCGCGTTTAAGCGAACAGACGTCAAAATATTTCTATTACAATTTACGATTTATTATTATAAATGATTTTTTTAAAAATTTTTATACGACTATTTTATGATACGAATAGGTAAACGGGTAATATATATTATTAAATTATAATATATAGTATTTTAACTATAATAGTATTATATATTTATATATTAGATATTGTTGTATGATCAATATGGAGCTCATTATATCTGAGGTACAAAAAATGAACGTGTTCTTTGGAATAAATGTAATACAAAGTATATTGAATATTTAAATTATAATATCTTATTTTAACTTTTAAATATAGCTTATTGTTGTCAGTGTTACGAAAATAACTAGGTACACTAAAATTACTGGCCGTGATCGAGCTATTTATCTCGCAATGTTTGAAATAAGGTATATTTATAGTTTATCGTATATTTATATTTATACTGTATTATTGTAAACAATATAATAATTATTTTTCAATAACAGCTGAAACATATTGTAGCCACTATATTTTGTATAATATAATTTAGTATTCGACCGTCTCGACGTCTCGTGTAACGTGTTGTTTTCTGTTGTTCTGTTTTAAGCATTTTTGTATTGAAAAATGCCTAAAAATAAAACTTCGACTAGTGCTCGTTTACGTGCGTTTGTGTCAGAATTCGGAAGTGATATTTTTTCGACTGATGGATATATACATTTTTGCAAGATATGTGACGTTAAGGTTGCCGCAGATAAAAAGTTCACTGTGGAACAACACGTGTCACGTCAAAAGCATATACACGGTATTGAGCGCAAAAATTTACAAACTGAAAAATCAAAAAATCAAAGTTTACCGACACAACCA
Organism: Sipha flava; assembly: GCF_003268045.1. NCBI lineage: Eukaryota > Metazoa > Arthropoda > Insecta > Hemiptera > Aphididae > Sipha > Sipha flava. Next base: position 891,573 of record NW_020272859.1, on the reverse strand, counting down.
TCTGGAAAATGTACATTTAATTATGATTTGTGTCAAGCCCTTTTATCGGCTAATATTCCGTTGAATAAATTATCCAACGATGGTTTTCGTAATTTGTTGGAAAAATATACAAGCAAGAGTATTCCCGTCGAATCGACATTGAGAAAATCGTATGTTGCCCAATGTTATGAAGAAACAATGAACAATATAAAAAAGTATTGTGAAAATCAAAAACTGTGGATTTCTATCGACGAAACCACAGATGTGGAAGGCCGGTATATCGCGAATGTAATTATCGGTACGTTAGAAATTGGATGCCCAGGAAAAATATTTTTACTTCACACAGAAGCACTGGAAAAAGCTAATCATACCAGCATTGCTAAATTATTGGATAAAGCACTTCATCTTTGGTGGCCTCAAGGGATTAAATATGACAATATTTTGCTGTTTTTGAGTGATGCAGCGCCATATATGGTAAAGGCTGGTAAAGGCATAAAAATAATGTACTCTAAAATGGAACATGTCACCTGTTTAGCTCACGGATTACACAGGGTTGCAGAAGAAGTTCGTAAATATTTTCCTAAAGTTGATCAATTAATATCTAACGTAAAAAAATTTTTTTTAAAGTGTCCTGCCCGTATTCAATTTTTTCGAGAAAAGGCACCGAATATTTCTTTACCGCCACAGCCTGTATTAACTAGATGGGGGACGTGGCTAATTGCCGCAAATTATTATTGTGAACACTTCGAAACTTTAAAAGAAATAATACTTGGTTTAAATAGAGAAGACGCTACATCGATTGAGAAAGCTCAAGATCTCATGGACGATTGTGATTTGAAAAGTGACTTGATATACATTTACTCTAATTTTGGAACATTGAGTGATTCTATAACTCAGTTAGAAACATTTGGGCTTAGTCTTCACCACTCGATAAAAATTGTACAAGATGTAGAAAATAAAATTTAACAAGCAGGAAATAGAGTAGGACAAGATATTAAAAATAAATTAAAATCTGTTTTGGATAAAAATACTGGCTTTAAAACAATGACGACAATTTCAAAAATTTTGAATGGTGAAAAAGTGTCGAACCAAAACTTTCCAGACGACCTCAATAATTCCGATATTGCTCATTTTCAATTTGCACCAATTACATCAGTAGATGTAGAAAGAAGTTTCTCAAAGTATAAGAATTTACTTTCGAACAATCGCAGATCATTTACTATAGAAAATATCAAACATACACTTATTGTTCAATGTAATAAATTTGATTAGGTTATTTAATTAGGATCATTTTATATTTTGTTTTAAATATTTTTGCAGGATATTTATGGTTTATATTTAAATAACAATTTTTAACAAGATATTAAATAAAAGGTTTTTTTTCTTAAAAATATAAAATAAGTCATTTTTTTGCATTTTTTAGTTAATAAAGTTATTTTATTTTATAATTTGACAATTGTTGGGTCATTTTTTAAGGTTCTTTAGGTCATCAACTTCCGAGCCCTACTCATAATAATTGATTGTGTATCGAACGCTGTGTATCGTATCGTATAGAAAAGTTTGTAATAAAGTCAGTATTTATACAGTGGTTAAGAAGAGTTTGAATTATATATTTTTATTTTTTTTTTTAAATGGATTGAAATGAAATACGAATAAAATTTAATAACACAATTTCATTATAAATTGAAAGAAAACATAATGACAGTAACTTTTTTTTTTTTTTTTCATTTATAAGGAACATTGCGAACGATACAAAGAAATAAAGCAGTCCAAAAAGACGTTATCTACAGCCGGAAAAAAGAAGTGTACAAAATATTATAAGAACCCACGTCGTAAGTATGCATTTATTGCTATCAATGGTAAAAATCGTTTTATTAAAACTATGGCCAATGTTACGAAGAGTGTGCGTTATTATATAAAAAATGAAGAGCTTTTCGATATAATTAATTCTAGTCTGGACAATTTATATTTTGTACTTTAGTACTTATGTATATATCGATTATTTTTTACTATAAAAAATATTATTGATATATAATATTATATAATCATAGGCAGTGCTCGACTTGGCAAAATTAAAAAGGGGGACTCTATTTACTTTAAAAAAAAGAACGTCCCCAAAACTGGCTGAGCGTTATGGTTATAGCGTAATATTAATAGAGGGACGCTAAAATTTCTGAAAATTAGTTAGGATACTCCGTCTCCTGTGTCCCTCTTCAAGTCGAGCACTGATCATAGGTTCATATGTATGTACATATACAGTAGCGCACACTCATTCTTACTGACATGGGTCGATCATATTATATTAATACCGACCAACCACATGTTTACCCATAAACATTAGCAAAGCAACTCCAATAAAGGTAACTATAGAGCTTGAGGTAGTGGAACTTAGCACTTAAGGCATGAGCCTAGATCTTATCAAGTTTCATTTGTTCAAAATTAAAATAACATTTAGAAAATTGAAAATATTTTTAACCACCCAATTTTTTTCGGGGGTTCGATTTACCCCCTTGACCCATGAGGTGTGTGCCCCTGTACATATTATGTATTTATAGCATAATTGTAGGTAACTACGAAATTGGAATTATTCGGGAAGTACCCATGTAGCTGATTGAGATTTTATTATTTCAATTATATATTGTGATATTATTATCGTTTTTCATTTCAGTTTACACCCTTAGTTTCATTTAGTGGTGATTGTGTATTCATGTAGACTGTTTAACGTAAACATTTTATATTTTTATAAATAATATGTTATTATTTTTTTTTCTTAATATTTATGAGTAAGCTGAAAAAAAGTCGTTCTGTTAATCCGGATTTTCAATAACTCGGATAAATCCCCAATCCTATCTACTCCGGATTAGCGAGACTACTGTAACAATATTTTCGAAATAATAAAATAAAATGTTGCTATAAAAATAACATAGTACTCCCAAATAAATACTATTCTGAGTTTATTGAAGATTAAAAGATTTTCTTTTTATATGACAGTGATAAAAAATATGTGTAGATAGATGATAATAATATTTATTTATCATATGGAACTAAATAAACATGTAACTAATGACATTTTTATAAAGTGTTATGTTACATATTGTGTTTATTCTGCGTCATAAATATTTAGACGTCGAATAGTTCTTTTGTGTGACTATATCGTCAGATGAGACTATATGATTGGAGGGCGAATGAATAATATTGCTTTATAAATATTTTTAATTTGAAACCATTGTACCATTGCTCTCAAAAAATGATTGTGAATGAAAGAGGTTGAGTGGAACATTTTATAATTCTAATGATAGTTAATACAACGTATAATAGAAGAACCAAATTTCTTAAAGTCAGGTTAAACCTTGAGTAATCAAAATTTTGTAGAAAAAATTTGCTATTTTTTTATATATTTTCATCAGTTTTCACAATTATTTGGAAAACTATTGGACCAATCGTTAAATTACCACCTAAAATCTTTTTCCTACATTTTACTTTTTATTTGATGATGATCGGAGTAATCTTTCTAGTCGAAATCGTCTACACAGACACGAAAAAAAAATAGATTATGATTAAAGAAATAGTTCACTCACAATTTAAAATAATAGTAATGTTACATTAATAGACATTCCACAAAAATTCATGTGGAGTCACATTGCTTTACATATTAAGCGGAATAATTGTAGGACAATCGACTAATCGTTTTTGTTCTAAAATCAGTTTTACGGCATGGCACGGCGTGAAATTACCATGCAAACAATAGCCTGAATTCATAGATCTGAATGTACAAGCAGTGGTGGTATAGAGTCAAATTCATAATAAATAATCTAATTATAATGATAAGTGGCATATTCAATAATAATAATAATAATAATAATTCTGTGAATGGAGTTTACATCGTTCAATGTTATATCATATATAACTACATTAAAATTATAATATATAATATTTTATTTTGTAATAACTAATAAATATTAATAACCTACTTGGTGCAAAGCAAGTATTTTAACAAAATGCGTAATTTTAGATGCGTCTGAGTGGATAATTATTATCATTTATTATATCTTTATATATATTTTTATCGTTATTAGAAATTATTATATGATAAGATGTATACCTACGTCTTTGATAAGAACATTTTAGTAAACGAAATATGGAAAGCACTGACGTTGTTAACACGATGGAAAATATTACGGAGTGTTTAGTGAAAAGGGTAACATTTTATTAGTTTTAAATAATTATACTTTTTATAAAGATCGCATTATACAAGCTAGTGTAAAATGGCGATGTACATTAAAGTCGTGTACGTCAAAGCTGTTTTTAAGTGAATACGAAACGATGCTTTTAAAATCGGTTATCGAACACAAAAACATTCGCCGCTTAAAAATTTAACTAATTTGTGGGTATACTGTTCAAATTGGTTTGGAAAAAATTATAAATTATTAAAATGTTTGGACGATGTGGTGTGTCGTCCATACGCTTGTGGCATACGTTTGCGTGGCTTAACATAATATATACAATTTTGTATAAAGTAGTCTGGGCGATAACAATTTTTTTTATACTTACTTTATGTACTTTATATTTTTATATTACTTTTTTATATGTATTTTTTTATTCCCGGCGTTTTAGCTCGGAAAAAACAGACAATCCATAGTGTGTTATCAATTATTATTTTTATACAAAGAAACATTGTGTTACTTATCGGTTTTATTGGAGTTTATATTGATTTATTAAAGGTTAAGAACATCCTAGTCGAGTTATCGCACAAAGTAATAATGTTAATGTACACTGTTCTATAACACATAAAGTTCTCTGCCATAAAATAACGGTGTTGGTAACCGGTACACAAAAAAAAAAAAAAAAACTATTGAGCAGTAACAAAAAAAAATATTTAAAAAATATTTTATAGCCAAAAACATTTCTTTGCCAATCTATATATTACTATGAATTTGGAAACTACCCATAATACATGTGTACAAACAAAATCATCGCCACAAAGACTTTTGTTAACCTTCTGTATGTAATACATGAGTCGGGTATACATTTGCACGTGTAAACCTGTGGATCTCATAATTTGTTCTGCAGCCGCGCGAATGCCGTTTTCACCCCTCGTCACTACATTTCAAACACCCTCGGTAAAAAAAAAATCGAATACACGACCACAGAATATGCACTGTGGTCCTTTATTGCTTCTCTACAGGATGGCCTAGCATGTTTTCCCTATCACTGTAAATATTATTTATTTTTTTCGTTTTTTTTTGTAGTTTTATTTATTTTATAATTTATCATGAAAAAAAATAATATCTAGGTAATTCATATCGCTATTTAATCGCTCGATTGGCTATGAAAAAGTTTTTGGTTTCATAAAATTGCTAAATAGCTATTTTATACGTGGAAAATGGATACATCAAATATGAAAAACCAAAAATTGGTTACACAGTTATGTTATTAATGTATGATATATTTTGAAAAGAAGCAACATGAAAAGGTACAATGGTTATTAAAATGAATAAGCATAAAAATTAGATAATTTTTATCTCTTCCGGTCACACTAATGCCTTTATTTACATATAATATGTACAGGCAACGTCTTACAAGTTATCTTATTTAGATTATGTAAATCAAAAATGTACAAAGTCCGTTTTGTGTGTTAACTTCCGACGTATTCGGATCCGTTTACAAAATCTATAATGCGTCTGGCTAATCAATTAAATGAATTTTTATATTAATTATTTTATTAATATTTAATATATAATGTTCTATATTAATTACTGCGCGATTACAAAACTAAATGGAGTTGCAATTATTTACTTAAATTTTGCTATGTTTGGCCTTTTATTATGAACAACACTATTTAGGAATATAATTTATAAACACATAGTGATTGAGTTGAATATTTTATAAATACGCATTTGCATTTATTACAAAACGACTAATAAAAACCATTTTGTTGGCGAAATATTAAAATTGATAAAGAATTGAATCGTTTATAATGATATGAAGCTATATTTTAGCACATATGCCAGTAAATTTTTTCTGCTACCCTCCAAATATTTCTCGTAGTATTCAAAATTCTAATTTTATACATCACATCGTAGTCAATATAAAGTATTCATGTTATATTTTTAATTCGTGGATTTAATATTTTTACGATTATATAGGTAAGTTTTGAACTTATCTCACTTGATTTTATTATACATATTAATATATTTTAAATAATATATATAATAAATAATATATTTATACAAAAGGAATTTATAATTTGATTTTTGATATCTATAAGTGTATAAGTATTAATTAATAAAACTACTTTCAATCATGTTTATTATAATATTAAATACGGTCCTTGATAAAAAGCTGAAAGTAATATGGCCCACGTAAGGACTGCTATATTAACAAATACAATTTAAAAAATAATATATTACATATTTTCTAAAACAAAGAAGCAGTCATATGTTATTATTTGAACTCAGATTTATTGGTTAATAACTATTTCTTATCAAACTCGATTCATATATTCGAGTTGTATAAATAATTTTGGAAAAAATTAACTTTGAAACTTTTCTTATTATAACCATTACTAAAATTACAAAAATATTTTGTTCAATATAAAAATTATTATAGAGAAATTTATTATACTTCCAAAAACAGTGATGAGTGTTCCATCAATTTGCATATCGATTGATTTTAATTAAAAACAAAAAATTATATATCGAGCTTTGTTTTAAACTACATATTTTCCCATTTTCCATATGAGGCGCATAGAAATAGAACAGCCTAACCTACAAAAGTTGTGATTGTGCAGGACGGGCATTTCAAGTTTTGACTATTTTTCATTTTTTTTTTTTTTCTTATTAGGCATAGGCATGTTACTAGCATAGGGCTGGGCCACTTTGGTTCTAAAATTATAATCATAATCATAATCATATATAATATAATACATATTATAATAATATTATGTATAAAATATCAATATAATCATAATCACAAAGCCAAATACAATATAGTGCTGCTATTTAGTAAATAATTTTTTTGCGGGATAGGCTATTGTGGATTTCAAATATCATATAAATGTGAAATGTTTTATCGTTTAAAACAAAATTTGATTTTTTGTAGGTTAGGCCGTTCTGGTTCTATACGCCTTATATATTATGTTAATATTTCAATGTGTTCAGCATATATAAAGTAAATTTCATTAAAAAAAAATGCGTATTGAAATTCAGTTATATTTCGCGAAACTAAATCAATTTAACGGCTAATGGCTGGGCGTGTTATTGACATGAAGATTAATTACTTGTTATAGTCAGTGACATATTTTCGAGGGATGGAGGGGGTTCTCGAGTCTAACACCCCCCCCCCCCTCAGAAGAAATAAAAGGTTCAGAAGTCATAAATGACTTCTTACGAACGTATAGAGAAAGAGAATATTAATTTATTAATATAAATTATACAACTACATGATTGTGAATGTAATGGTTATATAAAAATAAATTACTTGTATATGTATTATTATAGATATTACATTGTGTGATTATTGTATTATATGTATTTTTACAATATTTTAAAATTATTTAATTTTTAGAAAAATTTTAAACCCCTTTCCACCAAAAATTTGAAAATATGCCACTGGTTGTAGTTGTCATTATATAATTAAACAAATCGACTCCTTGACTGTATATAAAACGCGTGTCACTCTGCAGCACGTGTACAATATTTCAGTGACTCACCGATTTTAATTAATTCTTGATTTATACAAATAAATATAAAAAACGTGATGGTTGAAAATAATTTGATAACACCATTTTTCGAATTAGGTATTCATATAAATACGTTACAATAGTTAATTACTTAAATATAACAGTAAAAAGCTGATTTTGATGTGTGTACTTTTAAATTGCTTTATACAGACGATATTAAATTATTTTTTACACGTAAAGACTAAAAGGTTAGTCATTCCTGGTCTATAGAGTATAGAAATAAATGCTTAATTAGTGTGATTAAAATGAAAATGAAATAATATTGAATAATATTAAACCATTCCGTTTAATTCTTTTGGATCTTAGTTTGTAGTAATATATATTCATATATTCAAATGTCATAAGTTCATAACATTCTCATAAAATGATATGTATTTGATTCGTTTTCACCCATTATGCACAGCGGCCAATGAAAACGACTATCTAATAACCAGGGCTCGGAAGTTCTGGCAAATGCATATTTTTCTTGGTTCATCCTAGTACATCCAAAGTGAGATACAAATATGTTTCAAACTACTTGGATATCATACACAAAATTTAATTTTGCTATTTTTTGCATACTTACAAGTTTTATTGCTATTTTGCTAATTTAGGGTTCATAGTGCTATTTCTGGGTATATTTTCACATAATACAGGAAATAATCACATTTTGCTGATAATAATGATTTAATTAGTTATAGTTTTAAAAATATTAGAATTATTGGAAATAAGTAGACATCACCAATTGTTATTTTATTTTTTCATCGAAAATTTGATGTGCTAATAGTTAGTGACTTAATAAAATCATTTAATTATAAGTACACTTTTACGAATATATTTAATTAATTTAACATTTTTGTTGAGTTTATAATTCAATCAGTCCAAACGTCTATGAGCCTAAATATTCGTAAAACGACATTTAATATTTTTTCTAATAAATTTATAATTTTTTCAACATAAATGCATATTTTTTGATTTTTCGTGCTATTTATAGTGCATATTTTAGAATTTTTAAGTGTATATTTAGGAGCTTAAAAATAACATTTTTAGTGCACAACTTCCGAGCCCTGCTAATAACTATGGTATTACGGACAATGAGCTGCGGCTACGAAGATTATTCACGTTGTTCGTTTACAGTTTATAGACTTGTAAACCTTTCATATAGCGCTATACCTACGTATTCAGTGTATATATCAATCCGTACAACAGGCGCGTACCGTATTAAGTGACTAAGAACTAAAAATAAAAAAAAACCTATACATGGGCGTTTAGATAATATTTTACCGTCCGATAGAGGTAAAATGGAAGTTGGAGACACGATACATATCTACCTTTCTAATTATTTCGAATGTTCATTGTTATGCGTTTCGTTTGGGCACCGATAATTCATTGTTGAGCCTATAGGCACATGTTATGTGTGTAACGTATAATATTGTAATATCTATATATGTGCGTGTGTGTGTGCGTTTAAAATATTTAGAGTTTTTGTTGTTAGTTGAGTTCACAATACCCGAAACAAACCTGTTTTCCATCTCGCGGAGGGTGCATACATTAATATTCAGCCTTTTCACCGCGGTCCATCGTATAGTTCCGATGTACCAATGCGATGCACGGTATGATGACCGACGGGTGTCACCGTACACCACTGCACAGCATTCGCACGGCTGATTATTCCCGTCGATAGTATAGGATTACACATCGCAAGAAGTTTAAATTGAAATTATTTTGACGCACGCGAGTGGTGGCGTCGTAAAAACGAGTACGCATATATTATGATACAAATACCCGTATATACGACCGACGCGGGCGCCTACCAAATACGTTTAAATTCCGAATGCAACGAAGAAATTGTAAATACAAAAATTACCATCCATTAGAGAAATTGTATTTATCCACGCTTTGATTATATTCTTTTTTTAAACGTTCTCCGACTGAATACGTATCAATAATATGATATTTTTACAACACAGAGAACTGATTGGTTATTGAAAATGTACGGAAAAACAAAAATACAAAACTAATTAACGCGAATGTACGATTGATTTACTTAACAGTTGAGTATAGTTACTATACTCTTTTAGTTCTTCTCAGTGGCGTACCTGTGAAACATTTTTTTTTTTTGGGGGGGGGGCATAAATTAATTGCACAATTTTTTATGGTTATAATATAATCTGAAATTGTATTATAAATTATTACTAAATAGTAAAAACTACTCATGTTGATCACTTAATATCAATGATAATCACATTATAAAATAGTGATTATATGTGACCATCACTCCTAATCCCAATTTGGTCGAATATTAATATTTTATATTACATTGATGAGTAATATCAAACACGATTGTAATCAGTGAAAATTAAAAATATTTATAATTTACATTTTTTAAGCTGAACAATTAATTTTCATTATGACATCAAAAAACTTCTCGGGGAGGGGGCAAATGCCTCTGTTACCCCCCCCCCCCCACTACAGGTACGCCACTGACTCTTCTTCATTAGTTAAATTTGTTAAAACATGCTCCATGTAAAATATTTTTAATGTACGTTCCATGTTTACTTTCAAAAGCGAACGACTCTTTAGTTTTTTGATGAAATACATATTCACTCTATACTTTATTCTAGTGGTTCTCAACCGATGTGTCGCGAAAAACTAGTGTGTCACGTATTATCGTGGTGCGCAGTGGCGTCATTTAAATTTTTTTTTTAATACGCATGGCGCATAGAGCAGGCCATTATCTAAGCCGATCTAAAATTTTCAACACAACAAAAATAAAATAATAATATTTTTATTTATATTTATGTTCAATTCGCTGATCATAAGTATCGCATTCATTTCTTTATGAACTAATATTTTATCTACTTATCTATAATATTTTCTTTAAACTGTTTAATGTTTAATTAAGTAAATTTAGAGGTTTTTTTTTTAAATTCCAATATATACATGTATTAATTTACAAAGGCTTTAATTTTTAACTTTTCGAAAATTCATTGATCGTTACAAATGCGTCACCATTTATATGAATCTAAATTAGGGTATCATCCTAGAAAAAAGGTTGAGAAAAATTTCTCTATTTTAATACTTGTTAGTATTTGTATTTTAAAATTTCTTTTAAAAAGTTTAAGCATTTGTACCGGTACTTACCATTATTTCTGAACAGTGGCGTAGCCATGATTTTTAAATGGTAGGGGCTAATCACTATCTTGGATAAGTAAGGTAAGAGAGGATATGAGAATTCACCCTTAATCCCCCCTCCACCATCTACCACCAAATTTTTAAATGTAATTCAAGCATTTTAGTATAGTTTTAAAAATATTTATTAATATATAATAATAATAATAATAATTTTGTTTTCAGTGTTCAGATACTTGCTCCACTCTGACAGCTGCATCTTAAGCGAATTTCTGGCAAATTCAGTTATTATTTCACTTTCATCGAATTGCTCTTTTTTATTTATAATAGCCATAGCTAACCTATTCAGTTTGTTTTCCGACATGGTGCTTCTTAAATAATTTTTTAAGTGATTAAGTGCAGAAAACGTTCTTTCCGGAGTAGAAGAGGTAACTGGTAACGTGGCGAATAATTTTAAAAAATATTTTATGTAAGGTTGAAGATTGGTGCAATGAGAGAGTGAATCAACAGCAGAATTCGGTTTTGGAATAGTATTTTTACTTCATTGTTGCCTCTACAGCTCAGCTCTGATTGTAGATGAGGTATCATCATGGAGATCTTGGGCATATATTTTAGCAGCTTTTATAATATTTTCATCAATTATAAATTATTAGTGACTCTCCACAACCTTGCATGATAACCATCAATAAGATAGTGATAATCATGATAGAAACTAGAAGTATTAGTAATCTGTAATATCTACGCCAAAGACAAACACCTGTTATTTGTTAATCGTCAACATTTAGTTAATACCTAAGGTTTAAAATAATTAAATAAAAATAGTAGTATACTAGTTTAGTACATAGATACATTATACATATAAACACGGCCCATGGGAGGGGCTATAGCCCCCTTAATCCCCTCCCCTTGGCTACGCCACTGTTTCTGAATAATAAGATATATAAATTCATAACTTTTGATCTGTAGTTTTTCACAAATTTAGTTAACAAATTATGAAAATTATTTATTAAATTAGTAATAGTATTTCGTTTATTTAGAAAACCGTCTCGTGAAATAAAAATGTGATTACATTTAAATTTAATGTTCCCACAAACTAAAAAAAAAAAAAAAAACTAAAGTGATATGTACTGAATGATTATATAGGTAGCTATGATAGAGTCAGGCTATACATATTTTTCAATTCGTACTGTATGAAGTATTTAAAAATAGAAAATTTAATCAAATCGGTGATCATCGTAAATAATATTATTTCAAAGGTACCTAGTTCAAATAATGATAAACATTTTAATGCGATCATTTTACGAGGTTTATCAATAACTTGTTTAATAGTATCATTTTAATTTTATATATTTATAATGTTTTCATTTATTTTTAATTTCTCGCTCAAAATATGAAAAAGCCATTAAAATCTAATTGAATTTAAAAATAAGTGTTATAAAAAAGAAATTATCGTTAAAACCCAATTTTTTTTGTTGTGTAAATCGTTTTAATTTTTCTATGATAGAGACGTACTGAACATTTTTAATACAAAACTATAGAATTTTAATACAATAGTTAAATACAACCTATAGAATTATTGAAAAGTAAATATAAATACATTAACTTAATAAAATATGTTTTTAAAAAAAATGGGAGTATATTTAACCAAAATATAACAAAATAATTTCTGATTATCAAAACCGTCAATGTATTTCAATATAAAGTATTAATAAAATTATGAAATTCATAGGAACTAATTTGTCGCACACTGTTTGTAATGGATAGGCAACTTCATATGCATTAAAGTCTGTAATATTGTATTTAAATGTAAAACGTGTATAACTTTTTATGAAATAAAATGTAAAAACAAAATAAGTATATTAAACTATTTATTTAATTCATAACAAAAATAAATTTCAAGATATTGCAATCCAAAGTAGTAATTTAAAAAATTATTAAATTTATTTAAGTAACAGCGATTAAAATTGTCAAAATACAAACTCGGTACGCTTTCAAATTCTGATATTCATCCATAGAAAGTAATCTTTATACATCTAAATTAAAATATTTATATAAATTAAATTAGATTTAAAATTCTATAAATAATTCATAGAGTCATAAGTAATTTGATTTAGAAAATTTAGAATTAATAATAGCATTTTCATTAATTAAATAATTCATTAAACTTATTGACTTCGTACAAGACGAATAAAACTTTGTATGCTTTCTACTTAATTTTCCTTATTTCAGTGAATCCACGTAAAAAATTAATACTCTATTTTAAAAATTTTAAAATTATCACAGCAACTATTAAAACAATATATTTTTCTCTTAGAAAATACCTTTACTGTAGTTGTTGTAGCATTGTCTTACAATTAATTCAGTCTAAAGCAGTTAAAACTTCTACATGTGTTAACATAATGAGATAAATGTTGTATGAATGTATTAATAAAATGTGAATTATACAATAACTTCTAACAAGAAATAAATAAATAAGAATAAAAAAAATACATCAATCGGCTAATTCTGTTTGTCGTAGAAACGGTTGGTAAAATTCATAATATGAGCTGTTATCATTTACTTATATAAAACTATAAATTAATTTCAATAACAAAATATAAAATATAATATAAATATAATATAATATAAATAATTTTAGTAGTATTCACAAATATTAAATATATTTAATTTACAAGAAAAAAAAAGAGTAGAAAAGTAAAGAGGTAATTGAGCCAAATAAATACTTGAATCTGCCATATAGCATGATAAAACTACTGTATGTTTATGTCTATAAACATAGAGATAAACACATTATGTTTAAAGTAAAAGTTTTAATATTTCATCAAAACTGAATAAATCATATTTTTAATTAATATAAAAATGCAATATCAATATTTTCCTACAATACAGAAATATATAGGTAATTTTTTTTTTAAAACTTGATATACGAGAGGCAAATGATAAGTAATGCACAATCATGAATTTTTTGAGAACGGAGAAAAATAATTGAAATTTAAAAAAAAAAGTAAGGATGTATACTTCTTTAGCTACACATTAATATCTTTATTCTTCAATATAATCAGTGATTATTAATCACCATTGGCAGATATACATTTCTCCCAACGAGCTACAAGTTTCTTCATACCGTCACTGTAATATAAAGCAGTTCTTTCTTTTATCTGTTATGTGCCAACAGCTCGATTTCAAATTGTGCAGTCGAAGATGTATTTAATTTTAATTAATTAGACATGAGACTTTAACTTTTTAATACATTTAATATGTTTATTCTATAATTCAAAGTGTTAAACAAAATTCTGATACTGAGTGACGTGAAGTTGCTTTTAGTTCTGCGACTAGAACTCATCTGAATTGTGGTTGTTTCTGTCCCTCTTTTATATTGCTCGATTGATGTCATTGAACTTGTTATTCTGTGATTTCCAGGAAATATAGGCTCATGTTCCGTGATCTTTGCCCCATTATTTTGTGTGTAATCGCCCTTTTAATACCCACATTTATAATTCCCATTATTCCTGATTAATTCGTACATTTTTATTACACAGTGTTTCTTGTTATATAGACCAGCATATAGATTATTACAAATAAAAAAATATAATATTACATTATTATTACACATATTTGAATACATACATTATTACATGATATTTATTATATAAAACCATATTTAAATATATCAATTATTACATGATACATACCAGTACAATATACTATATGATATATAGATGCCCATAATATATCCAAGACTTTACTGCTTCTTTGACATCTTTGTACAACTTGAAATGGGTGCATTTGAGGTATCTTTTAAGGTCTGGAAAGATGTGAAAGTCACAAGGTGCCAAATTTGGTGAATGGGATGGGTGTTGAATGACCTCAAAGTTTAATTGTTTAAGAGTGGTGCTGGTTGCATTTGATGAGTGAGGTCTGGCGTTATCGTGCTGCAACAAAATGGTCTCAGTTGACCCACGAATACAACATACTCGCTTCCTTCATTTTTTCAGTGTCTTGATGTATCAAGCAGACTTTACAGTTATCTTCTTTTCTAAGTAATCCATTAGATAAACTTGATTCTAAACATTTTTAAAATTCTATCACAGATAGTCGTTTTAATCTCGTTGCATTACATTTGTACTAGGCTTCATTTTGACATGTACTAATTAGAAACAAGTCAAGTGATGTTCAAGCGCAATTTAAAAATTATAAACAATAATATTAGCTATATTTTGAGACCAATTTGAAGTTTTTATCTTATTACAAATGTGAGTTATCAGCCATTGTGTATTACTTATCATTCTCCCCTCATAATATGCATATAATTTTAACATTTCATAATTAGTACAGAAGTAAATAATATTTTTGATTCCAACAAAAAGTTACAAATATATTTGTTTTTGTTTTGGATGTATTTTAAAATTGAATACAGTTTAAATGAAATCTATGATCACTGAAATAAAACAAAACTGACTAAATAATAATGATTGATCTTCTGTGGATCCATGTTCTACACATATGTCAATAAACTTCTTCAATATTAACTGTTGGACTCAATTTTTCAAACGGCTATTGAGCTAGAAACCATTAAGAGAACAAATTTAAATAAATAATACTATATAATAAGTTTTATTCACACATTTTTGCTTACTTTATCAATTGAGAAACAAAATTAAAATGTGAAATCATTTTGTAGAACAAAATATATTTTGAGCAATATTAATATGGTTAAATTTGTCAATTTTGAATATGATGTACTAAAGTATATGCATATGATGACAAATAAATCTTCCAAATAAACCAGTATAATACTTAAATGTATCAAAACATGTGTTCAAAAATCAAATATTGTTTTCAGCATCAGTCTGCAGTATTAGGTTGGTTTATTCAGTTGATTATAAATTTGAGATTTTCTATCATCAATACTCAATGGACTGTAACATAGTTTAATAAAAATGAATAATTAATTACTAAAATTAATTAAATTCTGTACGCAAAATAAGTAAACACAACCTTGGTAGAGTCCGGTAGATTATTCCAAAAGCACCTCAGACTCTTCATGAAAATAATAATACTTTAAAAAATAAAATCTTTATGTGTGTTGTTTAAAATTGTCATTTATGAGATATATTTCATTTGTTTGTTGAATAACTACACAAATGTTGAAAAATAAAATTATAAATATAATTATATAAAATACAATAACAATTATCTTTTAAAAGTAGTTATCTAGCTGTGCATTAATCTAAAAATGTAAAACTTTAGAATAAAAACTATAAAAGTCAATAAAACTTATTAGTGAATTATTTAATGTTTTATTATTATATTTTAGTTAATTATAATAGAAACTATTGTGTATATGAAAACATAAACAATGTGTGTCTCTTAAAAATTCACCAATGTAAAAGTAGTATATATAGTTATGTAAATAAATACATTTCTAGTTTCACTCAGAATCTTAAAAAATATACCTTATATGAAATATTATACTTGGGATATAGTTTTATTGAATAAAAATATGTATTATTTAGCAATACAAAAAGAGATTGAATAATAATAAATTATTATAATAGTTAGTAAGCAGTATTATATTTATGTACATGTTATTATTTTTTATTTTATTGGGTAGTAAATAAGTAAATACGATTTGAATGTCTATAAAAACTTGATAGGTCAATAACTTGTATTAACAGAAAAAATTTAAAAAATAATAGATGATCTATTGGAACATAATAGACAATAATTAATAAAATAAATGTAAAAATTACTTGTAATGCTGTGGTTTTCATTCTCATTACTCGTTATCAGTGTTGCAACTAATTCCAAAGTAACGCAAAGGACTTAATAGGTATGAGAATGATGGGGTTGTACTTGAGTTGATTAATTTTTCTAATTATTTTGCTGCAATCGGATTTTACAATATTGAATATAATATTGTTGTGCGCGCAACAGGACAACATGTTAGATTACCAGACAGTATACATATTCTTTAGGAAAAAATAAATATTGCTCTGAACGTATGACCTATCTCGATTGCACATGATTATTTATGAGAATGGTGTACACTCAACATCTTGTTTGTCAATAGATTCGTTTATTATCCTTGTATATGTAATCCTGAAACCAAACGTTCTTTATTATAATTTCTATTGGTTTTGACTTACTGCAAGTGGCTGGACTCAAAGCCATCGCCATCGAAAGGAAAGCAAATCGATACATTAAAAAAATTGTTGTTCGTTCGTATACTTTCTCATGTATCGTTCATCTTCGTGTTTATTTAGTTATCGTCTATTTTGTACGATCGTGTTTCACTCAAATTTTCCGTTCAAATAATTCTTACCGGTGTTATCAAATAACTAATATCATATAATTGAAATTTTTTGAAATATCCAATTTCATTTTCTAACGCTTTTACAATTTTTTTTGTGACATTGGTAAACATTTTTTTTTGGCTACAAAGAAAATCTTATGAATAATCTTGTACCAAAATGTTAAACCTTAAGTATAAAAGTTGAAAGTCTTATCAATTGTTACCTACGAAAATGTGGCAGATTTTTGTGATTTTTGTTTTTTTTTTTTTTTTGTCAACATTTAATATTCACTCAGAATCTAAAAAAAAAAAAAAATTAAAAATATACATAACAACTTATTTTAAGACATTATTTATTATAATAAACCTAAAAATGAACTTGGGATTCATACAATTCGAAATTCCAAATCGTAATTTATGTATGTCTATAAAAAACGGATTTTTTTTTCAAATAAAATTAACTTAAAATATCTTAGTGAAACTTATCCTTTATGTTGCCGCGATTTCAGTTGTGGTCTGAGAGGATGCCATAAGCTGTGATTTATTTAGAAAAAAATGCCTAGTAAAAATAATCATAACAAATATTGAGTTATTTGTGTAATCTATATAACATTATTGTGTGCATGTCGCGTGTGCGTATACGCACAAATCAATATTTATAATATATTGGCGATAACTATGGACAACGCGATAGCAATACCACGGTGCGACGCCCGGCGATCGTGAATTGGACGATCGACCGTCTAAATTCTAATGACTAATATATATTTGAATTAAAAGTTTTCGTGGAGTCATAGCGATAATGATACAACGTTTGCCACTCGTGATTTGATAGAAAATAGTCATGGGCGCCGCGAGAGGAGTGCAAGGATTTAAAAAAAAATTTTAAGAATATAATTTAAAAATGTAGGATAGAGACTATTATTATCATTATCGGATTTTCTTGTAACCTGCATTACTTTTTAGCCGTCGAAAAAACCAAAATAACTTTGTATTTTCATACTATTTGAAAAAATTCAACTTAAATAATTTAAACATTATTTAAAAATCAATGTATGTACTATGCATGTTGAATATCCCTGACGAAATTCCTGGTGGCGCCTATGCAAATAACTATCAGTTTTGAATATCATCGCGTCATGTTTGTTTTTTAAAAATGTTTTCGTATTATCATTATTTTTACAGTCTCGACTATTTACCGACTTAATTTTCGTTCGTATATCAAGTTCAAAATTATTATTTCAGTAAAGTATACAATAATATTTAATTTCAATAATATTAGATACCCAGGGCCGGCCTAAGCAAAAATAGTGCACTAGGCAAAATCAAATTTTGCCGCCTCTAAAAAAAAAAAATTGAGCTTTTATTTTAACTTAGCTCTTCCCCCTATTTTTTATGTAACATATCTACATAAAAAAAAATTTTAATTTTTTATTTTATGTATAAAATTATTCTTAAAAAGACTTAAAAATGATTTTTATAATTATTAGGTACTCAAAAACTATCGCGACTGTTAGAAATCGCGGAAGTAATTGTGTGGTTATTTATATTTTTGGAATAATTGAAAACGCTCTGCGTAGGCCGTAATATAAAGTTATATAATAACTTTAGACAGAGGTGGAACTAGGAATTTTTACGCCCAGGAAAAATGTTAAAATTACGCCCTATCATAAACCAATAATCAAATACTCTTCTCGAGAATTTTTTTCTAATAATTAATATAAAATCATACTAATTGAGTTTTAACCTAATAACAGTATTTATCAAAGTTAAATATATCAAATTAGCTGTTAATAAATACAAAAATGACACCCTCTAAAATGTTACGCCCGGGGATGAATCCCCGTCTCCACCCACTAGTTCCGCCCCAAATTTTAGACAATATTATTTTATTATATAGGTAAGTGATTTTCACGAATGAATTAATTTAAATATTTTTCTTATAAAACACTGACAGAACTAAAAAAAATGTACGAGTTAATTTCGAAAATGCCGTCCCTACTAAAGTGCCACTCTAGTCAGATGCCTAGCTCGCCTATACCTTGATCCGGCCCTGTAGATACCATTTTAAAAAGAAGTATTTTAAGTTTAATGTTTAGTATTTATTAATTGATTACAAAGTTGTGTTTAACATAGGGTTGCCATGAGTCCCGGTTTTACCGAGACACTACTGGTTTTTAACCAAATATTCCGGTGTCCTGAGATAGTGTTTCGGAACTGCGATTTGTCCCAGTTTCAAAATTTTACTCGATAAAATATCAAGAAAATTGAAAACAAAAGAAAGGTTTCTCACGGTAGAAATTAAATATCTCGTAACAAAACTTGAGGACGAAGTATTATCAATAGAACTAATTTTGAAAGTTATTGTGATGAATTTTATCTATTTTGTTAAAACTATTTAAAAAAAATGGAACAATTAAAATCAACATGTAATTAATTTAAAATCAATGTTATGGATAACATTAGCCCCAAAGACAATAGTAAATCGGGAAAATGTCAAAAAATCAGTAATCTTTATAAAAGCTATAATGTCAAACAATCTTAATTTTGATGAATAAATGTTTTTCGAACAATTCAAAATGTTTGAAAAAATTAATAAACAAAATGACGAATGGCATTGTCAAAAAATGGAAAATAAATAAATATATATTTTCAAAATATTCACTGATAACAATCATGCATTTTCTGAGCTATTAAAAGTTGTTGAATTTATTTTTGTTTTGTCGGGTTCAAATGCACTGATAAACAGCACATGGACAAATTCAAGGT
The DNA here is from genome assembly GCF_003268045.1 of Sipha flava. Lineage (NCBI taxonomy): Eukaryota > Metazoa > Arthropoda > Insecta > Hemiptera > Aphididae > Sipha > Sipha flava. The sequence continues at coordinate 871,678 of NW_020272859.1, read as the reverse complement.
AATAACTAGATATAAAAACGGTATATTATAAAAACATGCTTCAACAATACATCTTATGAAGAATTCTACGACCCAAGTTTGGGAAACAAGTGTTTATTAAAATAAGTTTATGGATCAGTCAAATATGTAGTAAAATCAACAGAAGAAACTCTGCACCCCAAAAGATCCGAAGACTAAGAATATGAATTATTATTATTATTATTTATATTATATTGCTTCTATACATAATTCATTAAAAAAAAAAAAAATATATATATATATATATGTATATATTTTTTTTCTTTCATTTGGCGATATATATATATTTATAATATTATATATGTACAATATATATCCATTCAAAAAGTCCCAGGTTCGGAAAAATATAATGTGTTAACCCTAATTTAACATATTTAATATAAGTTATTTTTGAACCCACATACATACACACACGCGCACACGCACGTATACATACGCACACATATATGAGACCGATATTTTATTTTCAATGTGTTATATTCGCACCTCCCGTTATATTGGACTGGATCTACCCCTATCTTCATGAAAATGTATATAGTTAAAAATTATAATAATTATATTTCCTTATTAATATTATTTTAATTTTTTTAGGTAACCAATTGGAAGGAAAACATAATGTCTCTATCAAAAAATATTACTGATCCAATAGAATTATCCGATGAAGAAGGTTATTCACTGGATATGAACAGTGAATGTTATTATATCGATCCTCAAATAGAAAAAAGATTTGCTGTTATGTTTACCGACGAGGAGAATGGATTTACACGCCAGGAGTTATATAATACAATATATGAAAAGAGAGTAAATCCTAGGAATGGCCATAGAATAGGTAGATCGTCAAGAATACGAAATATTACTCGATCAAGAAAATCTGCAAATAAGTCATTGGACGTCAATGATTCTATAGATCTATCTGATGAAAATACGATCCCCAACAACCACTCAATATGTTTTTACATATTGCCTATTGTGAGAGATCGTTATCTATCATTATTAAAGAATTCTAATAACATATTAACAGTACAGCTTATGTATAATAAAATATACGAATCAGGAATAAATCCTAGGAATGGCCATCCAATCGGCAAAATATCAAGAAGCCGCAAGTTATATTATAGAGTTGAATTTAAAAGAATGCCTCCTCTTCCTCCTCCTCTTACTCGTGAAGTTGCAACGCAGACTAAAATTTCATTAGCAGAGGCTAAGCTTTTGGACGCTCTACCACCATCTGTTCAATTGCCAAAGACTCAATTATTAGAAACTTTGGTCCCCTCTGATCAGTTATCAGATGCTATGTTGCAATCTGCTCAGTTACCAGAGGCTCAGTTATTAAAAGATTTGTTACCATCTGCTCAGTTTTCAGACAATCTGTTGCCATCTAATCAATTACCAGAGGTTCAATTATCAAAAGCATTGGTCCCCTTTGATCAGTTGTCAGAGAATCTGTTACCGTGTGCTCAGCAACCAGAGCCTATGATAATAGATTAAGATCAGGTTCTGTAAAATGAAAACATTTAAACAAGTTAATACTAATAAAAAGATTTTATGGATAAAAATCCATTTTTATTCAATAAAGAAATATTTCAATGTAATAATGTATGAAAATGTTTTGTAAATAATTTAAATAATAAAAGTTAACGATAGTGATTAAGTACGACAACATTTAAATCTAATTGTCATGACATTTTTTGAACGATCGTTTGCTAATCAAACGAACTTAGTCGAATAAGAGTCAAATAATTGTATACCAATACACCGAGGTTACAATTGGGTACTATAAACAACTTGAAGAAGATTACAATATTTTTAAAAACAGAAAAATTATAATTTATATATTATTTAGCTATGAAAATATATTACATGCTTTATTTGAGTTTATATATTTGGTTTCAATAATTTAGAAGAAGTGTAAGTGTTACAAATGTTTTTCGGAATTATTTAAAATAATTAAAATTTTTTTTTATAACTTTTTTTATCTTCCTAAATTGATGCTTGAAAACAAGAATTGAGCTACCCTTAGTAAAGTATATAAATACTAGATAACCACAATAATTTTAGGAAAAGTATATAAAAATACATGTTAAATTTTTGTTTTGAAAACACTAATAAGTGAAACATTTTTTACTGTAACTTTAGGGCTATCAAATTTTTTTTATAATTGTGATTTATATTTTTTTAAATGTTTATAATTTTTAATTTTTTTAAACATATTTTGTTATTTTATTAAATACCTTATTCGTATTTTTTAGAAGTTTAAATTGTAGCATTTAGAAATTTTAATAACAATGACTTTTATATTTAACTTTGAATAATATTTTTTTTATTTATAATGCATCCATGTTTATACATGTAATGAAAGAGTTTAATTACTTAAATATTGATTTTTAAAATATACAATTATGTTTTTAGTTATAAGATGCAAGTGCTTAAATAAATTGAATTTATTATAAAGATTTTAGCCTTTAAATACTATTTAATTGTAAATTAAGTTTTTGGATAATAATTAATACAATTTACATGATAATAAACAGTTTAATGATTTAAAATTAAACGGTAAAACGCACTATTATTAGAATTAAATATAAATATTCCAGTAATGTTTTGTCTGGGAATTTTCGAATGATGTATTTTACTAAAAATTGTATTTGAAAATATATCACATATCTGCAAGTTTATAAGATAATTTATATGATATTTAATAATATTAATATTATGTATTACTTTAACATTAAATCAGAGATTAATGAAGTTATGAGAAATGCATATTAAATTTAAATAATTAAAAAATGTATATAAGTTGAATACATACGCATGAATAATTAAACATTTTTAATTTTATAATATAATACATTTTTTTTTTTTTTGAAAATTGTAAGTCTTTCCTGAGTTAATTTTTTTCGTTATACAACAATCAACTATTCTCCAAATTTTTTCACATAGCTATTTCATTTAAAACATTGTTAATGTTAAGTCAGTAAAGCGATATAAGAAATTATTTCAAATCTAAAATATTTCGATCAAAGTTAATCAACGAGCAAATTTTAAACCATTCATTGTGAAAGTTTCAGTGCTAAGATATTGTAGAATTTATAATAAGCTACTGTATGGGTAACTCGTTTTAAAGTAATTACATCATAATGAATCACTTTAACTTATATAATTAATTAATTCGAATTTTTAATAACGCTAATATGTCATTAGTAATGACTAGGACTCGAGACTTCTAGGAGTTTGCATGTTTTTAAATAATCATCAAAAATATAGCTAAGTAATATAGAAATTTGTTTCATAACAATAAAAGTTTATAGTTAAAATTTATAGTTGCATATTTTGCATATTTGACCAATTTTCATTTATAAGTGTATATTTGACCAATTTTCATTTTATAAATGCATATTTGACAATTATTTATATGAATGAGAAAGCTTTTTAGTTTTATAAAAAAAATTATGGATTTATTTCTTCATCTATCACTAGACTTGAAATTCAAAGTGTGGCACTAACTGAATCCATTAAAATAATTAAAACTACAAAAGAACATATACATTCTGCAAAAATTGAAAAATCTGCTCAAGAGATTTTTAACAAAATTAAAAAAGTTTTGGAGAAAAATTTTGAGTTTGATCAACTACAAAAAATATCGAACATTTTAAATGGAAAAAATAAATTTATGGACGGATGGCCGCAGATATTAGTAGTAGTGACCTACCATTTTTTAAGTTTGCACCAATAAGATCCGTAGACGTGGAACGTTCCTTTTCTAAATATAAAAATATTTTGGCTGATAACAAGCGGTCTTATAGTCCAATGTAATGTTCAAGATAATAAGTACTATATTAAAAAAAAAAAATGAATTTTAAATTTTTTGTTTTTGACAAAAACTCAATATAAAATGAAAACAAATCTGAAAAAAAGAAAATATTTATCTCAGATCATCTATTATATCTAAAAATATTATTATTTTTAATTATTAATTTTATTTTATTACTTAATTAATTATTACAAATATAATTTATTTTAAATGCATATTTATTGATTCTTTAGGGCATAAATGCATGCATATTTTAAGGTTTTTATGGGCATGAAGCCTCTAGCCCTAGTAATGACGAATACAATTATTAAGCGGCGTTATAAATAGGCAAATGCGATACACACATGGATACAAGCATTTAAACGGTATACAATAAGTTGTTCAATAACGCCGATGTAAGTCTTATGAAAAAACTGATTTCAGAAATGTTTTAATAAAAATAAATTATATACTTTTTAGATGGATTACGAATTTAGAGTTTCTTTTAGTAATTTTCATACTAAAAAAAAATAATAATTAATTGTTTGAAAATCGTTTCTTATATTTTCATCTTTACTTGTATTATTTTATAATTTATTATAATAACATTTTTTAATTTTGATGTTTAATAAACTCTGAAATAATTAAACAATAATTTATTATTGATAGATGTGTAATAACAAATATGAATCCCAAAGTTGTGTTTATTTATGGTTTCTGAATGGTTATTTTGTTGAATTTTGAATTTTAATTCAAGATCGAATAAACAGTATTGACGATATAAAGCAAAATTCTAAAACTAAAAATGTATTAAATTTTTATTTTAAAATATTGTTATCAAAAATAATTAATAATCAATATTATTATACATTATAGTACTGTATTTACTTATAGTAATACTATAAAATCAAATTTAAAATAATTAAAAAATAAATCAATAGCACACACCGAGACTGAACGATAATATTTTATAATTTTAAATTATAATCATATCTTACTGAATTGCTCTAGTTTAGTCTAGGGTGTATTTAAATAGTTGAAAGTTGAAATTATGCATAGTTTATTTATTAAGGCATTCTAGATTATTTCGTATTGGATTTTCACAAAATTTTAAAATGTATTAGTATTTATAATAACTAAAAAGCACTTTATTTTTACAACTAATTGAGTGAAAAATAGTGGGATAAATATTTTGTAAAGTAATGTCAATTAGGATTTACTATTTTCTGAGTGCGATTAGAGTTATTGCTCTTCTCAAATTTTCAACAAAAAAAAAAAAAAAAAAATGCATTTTTGCCTTGGTCTGAGATGAGTACTTCAAACAAATGATTTATATGTTGCACTCTCACAAGTAAAAAAAACCTAACTTGTAATGTCTCTACAATTTTTCAATAAAAAAAAAAAAAAAAAAAAAAAAAATAACAGAGTTATAACTTGAAAAATATTCTAGTTTAAGATGTATAATTTTTAGTTGTTTAAATATCTAATAAAATTTATTTTAGAGACATATACTACTTTTTTTCGATAAACATCCTAATTTAAAAATTAGTCGTTTATTTTGTTAAATGAAAAAAAAAATACAACATACCTGATTTAAAATGTTTGTTACAGAAAAAGTGTATTTGTATACACTCAAAACCGAAGCAACTTCAGTGTAGGTACTCGTTTTATGAAAACATGAATCACGTATCGTCAAAGACAATTGTTTCTTATGAACTGTTTATAGGTTGTCAGACTTCAAGATATGAGACAAAAGCATTTTCAACAATATAACCTACTGTCGTAGATTACACTCTACGCAATGGTGTAATTTAATAAGAAAATAATAATTTTCATTTAAGTTTGAAAGTAGAAGATATTTCATCAAACATTTTCGACACGAAGAATATAGATTTATAGAACTTAATAATACATATAATATCATTGAAGCTATCGTTCCAAATAATATTAAATGGAAGTCTATAAATAATACAACTACTCGGATTTTAAGGGTCTCATTAAATTATACGTTACAAACTTTCTAATAGACGACGCGTGTTCAATTTATGAGAAAATAGCATTCGTAATTAGGTTTTATAACTTTATACTGTGTTATAATATTGTTTTATTTCAATTAATTTCCACATAGTGTTATTATGGGATGTCGAAAAAATACCATTTGGGAATTGTACGAGCAGTCGAGTTGTAGTAAATGCGTTTTGAAAATAACACCGCAGTTAATGAAATGTAACTCAATTTAGCATATGCTTCTATGTCTACACTTAGAGTTTACGATGAAAAATTATTATAAAAGAGCATCGGATATCACCGACCGTCAACATAATACTTTAGCTGTCAGCGAGAGAAGGTGTTCATCTCAACAAAAACTGTGAGTATATTTTTTGCTTATATTTTATTTATAAATTATATGACGCGAGAGTCATAAGTGTTACACTTTAGAGGATTTTTTTTCTAAGACTAGTCGATTTCTTTTAAAAAGGGATTTTATTGAGAATGCATGTTCTAAAAATAATAGAAATAAAAAATATTTTGATGTATTCATTTTATTTCGATAGTTAATTGTAGCCGTTAAATGGAGGTACAATTTTTACATAAAATAGTCTGTTTTAGTCTAAAATAATAATTATCATCGATAATAAAATATTATCAATTTAAAATTCTTAACAAAATTGCAATTTCATTTTAATTTAAGTTTCGAAATTGCAGATAAAGTTATTAATAAAATAAAGCGGAAATATTTGTAAAATCACTCTCAGGATTCAAAAGTATACACTAAATTTAAAATTAAAAAACACCTATCGCTTGTTATTTTCATATGAAACACATCATAGTAACAAAATATATTGAATTTGAAACGAATTGCCTACTTAATTTAGTTTTTAGTTTTATTTTCAAAACCAACTAGGAACGTTGAAATCCGTCTTTATTTTGTTACTTACCATTTAATATAATTTTCAAATTTAAATAAAATACAACTATTAATATACTTAAAAAGTAAAAAATGAACGATAAATCGAAAATAACTTCATTTAGCATTTATAATTATGGCAACTTTATATAATATTGTAAATTGTTAATATTAAACGTTATAATATTCTCATGATGTGATTGCAAACAATACGTGTAATCTATTTTATTTTTTTATAAGCTCTGTGAACCTTAACATCCTATATAATCGACCGGATGTAAAAGAACAAATACGTGAATATTATATTGTTATTTTAGCTTATGAGCGTATAGGTATAACAAGTTGAACTCGACGGGAAATGTAATAAAAACATAATTAATAAACAAAAGTATACCATATTTTCGAATTCTAATTAGTCACTTGTCCCAAACGCTGTAAATATCTTCGAATACCTTTATGTTATAATTATATATAATTCGAATTTTAATATTAATGTAGCATTTTAAATGATAATTTTAAACAACAAATTTACGTATAGATTTCTAATTCGTTTTTTTTAGCATACGCTATGGTGTCCGGTATATGGTAATTATTAATTTAAATTCAAATCATTTTACTATATGTACACAACAAACATGTTTCAAGCAACGGAATAGGAGTGGTTTTTTTTTTACCAAGTTATATTATTTCAAAAGTATTCGAACGATTTCGACACGTTTGCGATATTTCGAAATTCAATAATACTTGATCGTTTACACGTTTTTAACGGTACAAGAGTGTTTTTACCTTTCAAAGAATTTCTATATGAACATAATAATAATAACAATTGTATCTTTGTACAGTCGAACAAATCCGACATCAATCTCGGAGAAACCTCGCGTCAACATGAACTTCAAGAGCACCGTAGCCGTATTCCTGTTGGTGGTTGTGTTGATGTTCGCCACTGATTCCATCAACGGGTTCAGAAAACCACCGTTCAATGGCAGCATCTTCGGCAAGCGAACCATTTCCTACCCGGGTACGGTTTACACGAAAAATCCCTATGACACGATCAGCACACGCTATGAGCAGCCGCCTAGTGCGTTCGATAGTCATTGTTCAAAGCAACCTTAAAGTTAATCAGTGCAGTGCCCGGTTCGATTCCGTCACAACGCGAACGTTTTTAAGGCGTTGTCGTACACGATCGTGATATCTGCGGACCGTTTGAGCACGTCCATTGCAATCCCGTTGGCCGCAGAAACACGAAAAGTTGGCGCCTAAACTCGCGTTTAACATTTGGATTGGAAATATTCCGCATGGTAGAAAATAATGCTGCCGTCCGCAAACACTCTCCACATAACTGTTTCGAAAATTCGCGCGTATCACTATTTTGTTGTTTTCCGATCGAACTGGAATCATACACATTATCGGCGGGTTTCTTTTATAACTTCGTAACCATTCTTTCGTTATCATTTCTTTTCCGATTGTACTGATGGTTAGTCTTTCATCCGTTCACTCCTCATCTGTAACAACGTAACCGAAAACGCTCAGAGAAAAACACACTAATAATCGTTAGTTACAACATTTCAGTGTTGTGGATCGTAACGTACGCTAGCCATCCAATTTGCGTATATATAGAAACTGTACAACATTTTGTACAAATTGTAATTGAAATTGTACAACACGATTCGCTGCGTTCGCCAATATTTCCATTTGCTTTGTACATAAGTAGTACTTTTTGGACTGTTTTGCTATGATCATTATATGAAATTTTTCGTTTTGCTCGTAAATGTTAATTTTTTTTGTATTGTTTTGCAGAATACGAGAATCCAGGGAAAACCATTTACACCATGTGCGAGATCGCGTCGGACGCATGCCAGACTTGGTTCCCTGTGAACGTCGAGAAGAAATGAAAACCGTCAGCGGAGTAGAAAACGAAGCGTCTCTCGGAATAATACTTAACCGATACAAATGACGTTTTATGTCTAATGTAGTCGAAATGTAGCTAAAAAATAATACCCAGTTTTTGGATTTTTTTTTTAATAAAATGCTTGTCATTGGTAAAACCTACTAAAAATGAGTTATTTTTTTGAACTTTATAAAAACTTCATTACTGAAAACTGGTAGAAATTAATTCTTTATTTTCCTACAACGGTTGTTATACAAGTATACGAACAATCATTTTTTCATATATTACTTTGCGGAATTTATTGCACTTGCTACGTGGATACTTTTTTAAATATTGTCTTATAGGTAACATGTTGATATTATGCCGACAAAATCCGCTTAAAAAGTACGACAATTCTTTTATTTACAAATCACACGATGACGTTGGAATATCGTTGTAAATACTAAGATGTATGAAAATAAGGAAATATGTGATGTTAAAATAGCTATTTTACATGATTTATGCATTATTTCACAAGTAAAGTTTTAAAACAGAAATAAATAAAAATAAGATAGAAAAACTGCGATTCCAGTACTATGAAAAAAAAAAAATTTATAATAATTATAGACCATTCATGACAAATTATATTTTTAGGATATTTTCCAAACGTTTAATAAAACAAATGCACTTATATTTTTTAATTTTGTTTTAACGTTGTGACTAGTTAACTATTTTTCTAAGTCTTTTTCTATAAATAGTACAAAACAATACAATTCGATTTGATCAACCTCTTCATTGGCATTAATTATTAATAAAGCCAATCTCTCGATATGAATATTTGCAATGGTAGCTCGCAATGAATACTAGAGAGGCAAAACGTTCAGAATCACGAATGCACAAAACTTGACAAATTATTAAGAATACAACAAAATATATACCGGTTACGGTATTCAACAAGCAGGTATGTACATGAAACGTATGAAACTCAAAAAAGGTATCAACTGGGCCTGATTATAGGAGACTTTGCGGGCAAAAACAAGTAGAGAACTAATGAAAAAAATTCTTTAAATGATTTTAATACTTATATTTATCAATTAGATGTATTTTAAATAAAAAAAAATAAAAAGATATTCAAAATAATTTTTCACGACGGTGGATAGGTGGATAGGTGGAGCGAGACAGAAACCGAACGGGCGTCGGTCGAGTGGCGTAAATGTCCCGAAAAACGGTCGGGCGGGCATCAAAAGTGATAAAACGACACGGCGGCATCGGTGCAGCGATAAGTAGCAATAACGCCGGTGCGGAGCGGGAGTGCATCGCGACGACTGTAATAATAACAGTGATAATATCACGTAGGTGGAGTCGGGTGAGCTGAACGGTGAACGAGTTGTAGTAGTAGTAGTAGTAGGGGGCGACAGAGGAGTCAGGAGCAGGAGGAGGAGAAAAAACGAAAACACCACCGCCGCCTTCGTCCGCGCGACTCGGCAGTACACGTTGTTCCGGTTTCGGGTGCGTCCGCGTACCGCTTGCCCCGTCGTTTCCCGTCGTCTCGCGCAGTCGCCGCAGCACGCATCGGCCGTACACATTACTCACACGTCTTCTCGTATACGCGCAGCCGTTCTCTCGCTCAGCCCACGCGCACTATGCGGCCCACACCGGCACGGCCACACAACAGAAGCTCGTACCGTCGCGACCAGTGAGCAGCCCGCGCGCACCCTTGTCTCTACCGACACCACGTCCTCGTCGCAACAACGTTTCTGGCCCACCCTCCAAGTTAAAGGGACCGTCGAAATCCGATCGCGACACGTTTCCCCCTCGCTACCGCCGCCCGTCCACGGGTCCCCGTACAATCCTCGAACGAAAAAAACAAATCGCGCCAGCCATGCGGTCCGCCACCGTAACGCGGCCCTCGCTGCTGCCGCTGCTGTTCCTGCTGGCCGCCGTTGTACCTGAAGCCGTCCGCTCCGTGGAATCGCCAATCGATCCCAAACGTGAGTACCACCACCATCTAATGACGCTGTACGTTTCACACTCCCATCTTGTTGTGCCGTACGTCAAATATATAAATGCCGAGAGACAGAGAGAGAGAGAGAGAGAGAGAGAGAGAGTGGTTAAATATACGTTTTACTATGACAAACTTATATTTCACGTACAAATTCCCTCGTAAACTTTAAGGCGGATGTGAATCGAAAACAACTGTTTTTCGGTGTATGGTAATCGCCTGTAATTTATGCAGACTGTCTCCGTTTCAACTTTCTAGTTTTATCTCCTATTTTTGTTCATTTTAGAGATAGTATATTTTATATCGATATTTTCTAAGATTTGTATTGCTGGTTAACATCGGGTACTATGGCTCGATGAACAACTAACAGACGATCAAATGTCTAAAAATATACGACCTCGTATAAGCGGTTTTTATATCTTATATATAAGCGTATAACGTTTTTATACTTGGGTTACCTAAGCTAACCGTCACTGTTTAACGCTTAATCGACACGTGCGTAGTATAAAATTTAATATTTTTTTATCACCACGAGTTTAACTGTTTAGTGCCGCAATCAAATTGAATCTAATATCAAAACGTGCAAAATTTATGTCCGTTGAGCGTGTTACAATATTAATAATGGCTAATAATGGACGTTAAATTGACGTTCGGCTGCGTGGTTTCAAACAGACGCCATGCGAGCGATTACAATTATTTTCTGCTTAAACGTGTCGTTAAAAAAAAAAAAAAAAAATAATAATAATTTTGAACATCGGGAGTCGTAAAAATGACTTGCATGACACCGGCAAAAGTCTTGAAACAATGGGCGATTCGTGTTCGCTATTATTATTATTATTATGTAGTATGAAGTCTGAGTTGTCTTTAAAGACATTGTTACAGTCGTAGTTACGTTGTAGTGGTGATGAATAAAAATTGTAGGTAACTTACCTGTGGTAGACACCTGTATTTGTTACTGTTTGTCTTACGTTACAATACAAATGTGATTTCGCAAATAATTGTTTAGACAGCACGGTCGGAAATACATAGTTTGTAACTACCTATATTATGAAGGGTGACGACTAGAGCGACAAGCCGATCGTTTTGCCTCCTCGGGTTCGTCTTCGTTTGCGTTTGCAGTCGTGTATTCGTATATTTCGCCAAGGGTTTTGTGTACACTGTTCGTCGTGTTCATCGAAAGTAAATAATACAGATGATTATTTTTGTCATCACGGCTTGGAAATAAAATTATATGTCTAACTATACGTAATAAGTACAAAGCGAAACATATATCCGCAGTGCGCGCGTGCGAATACACTCGTATAAGTGAAAATAATGTTTTCTAGCACTCGTGCACGCAATCAAAAAAAAAGTGTTACAATTCAGTCATTAAGAACGATACGTCGGTCGACATAGTCCGTCATCCAAAACCGTCTGGTTTCACTGACGATTTAATCCGATTACCGAGAGTAAACACCGCATGATTTGACGCGTCAGCTGAATGAATACGTAGATTATAGTATCTACGTCGAACGCGTTATTTTCGTTTACACTCTGAATTTTGTTCTCTTCTCATAAATTGTAGTTATATGGTGTGGATCGTGATTCCATTTATAAACGGTTAATAATGCTTATCGGTGCACGATATTTTTTTTCTTACGTGCAACATTTTCACTTGAAATTTATCTTTAATTTACGTAGGTGTGTTATTGCAATAACATTCAGCAACGTCAAATCGGTGGTATAACTCATAAGTTTTCAGCAAGCGTGTGCGCGCGAATGTTACTAAAGAACTTAAGTGTTGAATATTCTTGTCATCGAAACCGTGGGACACGTACACTAATACTTAGGTATGGGGTTGGGTATACCGCAGCGACAAACTCGATTGTATTCAGAACACAATGTCTATTCGTCGCCACGTAATAAAATAACAATACATCTGTTGGGTAGCGGCCAAAGTCATATCGCCATATGCATTATACTCGAATCGTGTGTACTTTTGGATCTCAACTTTTGTGATCGTGTTTGATAGTAATATTTTAGGGAAGATCTTCCACCTGCGGTTTTTATTCATTTATTATTATTATTTTTTTCCAAATAATCAATTAAAAATAATTTTGGCACACGAAAGTTGTTGAACATCAAAAGATTATTATAAATTTGTTCATGTTGAAGTACAAAATCATTAATTTTTCTACAGCAGTTTAATTTTCATAGTAATTTAGAAAAAGTATGCAATTTTAAATCTGTATTAAATATATAAAGGGGGGTGGAGAGAATAATGTGAACACTTGACATACACGCGATTTATTTATTTACATTTACATATTGATTTATTAATAAGGTGTTGGGCCACCATTTGCTTTTAAAACAACTTCAATCCTTCGCGGAATAGATTCGTAAAGGATCTGAATAGTTTCCAATGGAATTTTGTCCCATTCTTCTACCAAAATATCTGCCAATTACTTCATTGATGTTGGAGATACAGTACAAACAATATGTAACTATATTGCATTGTGTTCATATTACTTTGTCCACCCTTGTATATATAAACTGCTAATTCTTTCATTTTTGTGAAGCGATAAAAATACGTTTTATTATGCACAGTGGCATTTTGCATATTTAAACATCAAATTTTTGCGTGTTACATTATTGTTGTATAACAGTAATATGTAGCATATTACAGTTTATTCGATTGTCGAAATGATACCGTAAATTATATCGAGTATGAGCAGTCAAAAATGATATAAATAATGGACATGTATCTGTTATATACATCGCTACGACATGAGATACGTAACGTTAAGTTAAATTTTAATAAATTATAAATAAAAGGTTTGTGTTTTGTTGAGTTTTTAAATTCAAGCGATTCTGCTTCAAATTGATGATTGCAACTTGAACTTAATAGTATTGTAATAAACAATAACGGAATACGGAATATTGTTTGACGAGCTCCAAGAGTACATGATGAATATATGAGTTTTTTTTTAATATAAAAAGAAAATTTTTATTTATTCAATGCAATATTTTGAATACATCACTGATATAAAGTATATATACGAGTACATTATGAGGTTACGGCATCCAGATTCGTGATACAACTAACCAGCTAGTGCGACAGATTTTGATGTATAACAGTTTTTTCAAATATTACTTTTTTTTTTCTTATTACATAATGATGAATACCGTGTAAAACACCACCAATGGAAATTTATGTTTTTCCACCTGTTTAATGCATAATATATAGGCACATGCGTGCATGTTTATAATGAGTTTAATAACTCAAACTCGTTACGCAGCCTGTCATATATATGCTAACGCGTTTATTCTCATATCATATTGTATGTGTGTGTGTGTGTGTGTGTGTGTGTGTGTGTGTGTAAGTATATTTATATGACTATAGCTAAGTATGGGTATATCGACTAATGACGGCAATAAAAACATAAAATACATATTTTGACCCGTAGTCGAATAACCTTTTTGTTTTCAGATATTTTTTTTTCTATCATTTTTCACCCGAAGTGGAACCCCTCGTAAAATATAGTTCTAATATTATTATATACTAACCTTAGGCAAGTAATTAGTAAACACATACGTGATCCAATAGTGGATTCGGCAGCACAGATGTTTTTAATAATTTATCCGTAAAGTCAGTGTATATTGCATACTGCGTATAATATAGTCGTGTACAAATTTCAGGGTGTATTTTATTTCAGAAAATTATTTTTTTACAAATTAAATGAAAAATGTTCACTAAGAGTCTAGTGATCAAAATATTAGGTATGTTTGCGATAGATACTTATGTACGTATTTGTGTACGTTTTGCGGTAGTCCGTTCCAGTTCATACCGAGTGACTTTTTGCTTTTTAATACTCACATTCTCCATCAACATAAATGTTTTTAAGAATAAATATTTTTACAAAAGATATGCAGTTTGAAGTCATTATGGCTCTACAGTTAATTAAAAAAATTAATTTTTACAATTTTTTATCGTTGTAATCATTTGCACTTTTTTAAAACACAGCAAACGAGTACATTTTTACTATTTAATTTTCTGAAAACAGTGTTGTTTTATACCAAATCAAGTAATTGATTATTTGTAAGTAATTAGAGTTTAAATGAGTGAATTTAAGTGGCATACAAGGAAACCCGACAAAATACATCGGTATACTATTGTCGATGAACCAGTCATCAGTTTGCAGTAATATTATTGACACACAGAGCAGTTCGTTTGATCTTCAGCTGTTTTATTTTTTTTATTTTTATTGATTCGATATCGATATCGTCAACGTCTGAGATCGTGAGTTACTCGGAAATAATAATTTTTCGAAATCGCGAAATAGAACTGGCTGCGACAGAATGCACACACTTATTATTACAGGTATATTTGAAACGGCATGGTTTTTTTTTCTCTCTCAAAAACCGCAATATCGAATTAGCTGTCATATTTTATTACGTAAATAAACGTGAACCTATGTTTGTATGGAAATGCAATAAGAACGCCGACCAATTTGTATGAATCGGTTTTGCACAGCTCCCGAGTGTGTGGTACAATAATAATATGACTATGATTGTCAACATGGATCTGCGTATTTTCATCAATATCCTTTCCATTACACACGCCGTAGTCGTGTTCGAAAATCTACAATCGAATGCGAGTGAAAATAACAATTGACCTAACTTCGGGTAGGACCGTTAACGTGACGTGTTAACACCGACCGGTAATTATCGATCTCGGTTGCGGTTTTACGCTCGTCCGTCGTTTTGATTAGGTGCATAAACGTATAATATTACATTGCCAATCGCTGTTCTTGTTCTTGGATGTTTTACATTCACAGTTTAATATTGGCTTGGATATTGCAGGTGCACGCTGCGTTTCGGATGCGAACCATAAATATTTGGATTGTTTTGTATTATTAGAAGTTATGAAAATATATACTTGGACGGACCAGTAAGTGTGTACCCACACACGACTACTGAAAAGGATATTGTGCAAACATTTTCAAATTGGAAAATTTAAATTGCTGCCTTACAAACATAATACGCCGACGGATAAAAAAAAAAAACATAAAAACTATAAGTGAAAGTATGGTTTATCAATTTTGTTTTACGAGTTTATATTTTTGGACTTTAGGTTGATCATAAAAATTATACCTATATAAAGAGTTCGAGGAATAATGAAAACTTGACGAAACGTACACCTGTATTAAAATACTCATTTAAAAAAACTTTACTAGTAGATAATTTAGTTTGTTAATCATTGGGCTAAAATTACGAATATCTAATTATATTTTGTCTAAAAATATGAATAGTAAATATCGATCTCGATTATTGTAATGTTACTTGAATATAATACTTTTGGTTTTTTTTTAAAGCAATAATAATAAGAATAATAGCTAACCTAATTATTGTTTTAAATGCTGTGCAACGTTAAGCGTTTACTTCAAATGTGTTCAAAAGAAGTATTACGTACTTAATGAGTACATATTTTTAACAGCTTGTATAAAACGTACAAAGTGTTTTTTAAAAATGTACCAATTTTTGAATAATTAGTATACAATGTTTATTGTGTTCTAATACCATTAATGTTTCTTTTAGATTCAAGTCGCAGAAGGTGCGTCACCTACATGTAAATAGTATTTATACGAAATAAAACGTGAACGTAAAATGTAAAACGTCTTCGAGAAACATTATCCGTTTATCATTAGCTCCGAATGAACGTTTTATATATTTTACGGGTAAAGCCGAAGTACACAGGCATACGTTTTACGGTTGTAGCCAAGTGGAAGTTTGTACACTCTGTATAAACTAAGCTCTGCGTACGTGTTTAGAATGTAACTACATTGTGTAGAGTACAATAATATATTATTGTTATTGGACGCCCGCTGCTATATTATTTGAATATAGCCGCAGTCCACAGACGCTAATTTTATCCATTCTTATACAGAGTAAACAATGATGGTTGTTAATACCGTCACTACTATCCTTTGTGTACTTTTTAATAATTACCACGTATCTGAATATAATGGAAGTTTAATGGAAATTGAGTTAAAAGAAAATATATTACTATATGATAGATGTTTGACTATGTTGATACTATTTATACGCCTACAGGTAAGAAGACAATATTTTGTTTTTATTTTTCCTCTAATATTTCTATTGTACACTAAATTATGTTCTCGATAAATAATTATTATCACAGAGATGTAAATAATTAATGAATAAAAATATTGATTTCGCAAAATGTACATAGGTAGGTACTGCAATCGCTGTTTATTGGCCCGATGGCTATGGGTGAATAAGTTGGATAATATTAATGGGAGTATTTAAATAAACTAATGTTAAACCTAACTGTATAGTGTAATATTTTTAATATTTTGTTGTGTTTTAATGGTATAAGTTAATTATTGAGCGTTTTTCGCGTTGTGAAAATATATTGCTATACACATATCCATTTTAAATAGGAAATACGTTGTTTTGGAACATTAAATTCGTGGAAAATAGTAAAAAGAAAAAATATTATATTTTAATGGGCTTATAAAATACAATAAGATATTTTCGGTTATGTCAAACGTATTCTTTGCCGTGTGCTCGACCAAAGTAAACCGATGACAGTAATAACGAATCAAAAACGGTCATACATGTATTGGATTTAGGTAAATATAGCGAAAAGTCGATCATCTGTTCAATTGACGAAGAATACAAAGCCAAAAGCTTTAAAACTTTATATGCTCACGCATTAAATATAATTAGGTTAGGTATTTAGTTAGATTTGTTTTTCGTTAACTTTCACGTGCAATACAATCGGTCTAACGAAGTGCGTAACATACATACGGGCGTTATAGGTTATAGGTTTTTTAAACGAAAACGATCATCATAATTATACGTAGTATTGCAGTATGGCATTCGTACCCGGACAAAGGAAAAAATTCTGTCGTTTCACCGTTCTTGTAGTGCAGGTATCGCGATATTCGCGAAGACCCGCGTTAAGTGTCGTAGTCTAAGTCGATTGTTTCTCGAGAAAAAATCGGTATCCATTAAACGAAACGAAGAAAAAAAAAATGAAAACAAAACAATATTATGTAATGTAATAAAATCCTTTGGGCGTATCGAAATACGAGAATAGTCGTTTGACTGGTTTGTGTGCCGATATTTTATTCGTGTTCGCAAACACAACTGTAGCATAGAACTGTGAACCTTTCCTCGGGAATATTATTTTTTTTTTTTAATTACATTTTTTCGTTACCATACACGCACTTACGTCGGGGAATTCGTTTCACACCACACCACGTGACCATATCGATATGAAACATCAACTGCAGTCTGCAGTTGCCCTGCAGTGATCGACAGAATCGTTTTACCATAAGTGCGTACTACGATTGCGTATTACTACTCAAACTGCACAGTATAGATGTAACGGCCGTGCTGTTTTAAATAATTGTTTGTTAAATTTTGCATATGATTGTTTGATGCTTTGTCTGCGGGTACGTACAATTCATAGCTACACCAGTTTAAAGTGTTGCAATGTGACCCGCTCGTTACTCGGAAAAAAAAATCGTAGTTGATAATTTTAATCGAATTTATTGAACTGCCTACGTGGTAGTTCTAAAAAAAAATGTAAAAAATGATTTAATTTATTGTGTTTCGTCGGTAGAGTAGTTTTCAAGTTATAGATCATAAAACTAACACGGTTTAACCGTTATTGATATCGGTACAGTCCTTTTGCCCAAAAATCAGATTTAAGTTAATAATTTACCATCATGATAAATAATAAAATAAAAAATGATTCAACAATTTATCTTCAAAACTTAAGAAATGTTGTTGATATGCGTTACAGTAAAATAACCATACTGACATTTGAACACTAAATTATCTCTCCGTATAATTTCGATAACTACAACTAAATATCCAGTAATGCAGTGTATAACCGTTAATTTTGGTAGAATAACTGTGATTTTATTTACAGCGACCAACAGTTTCTTATTTGTGTACGATAACCGTGACACAATATCGGATTTCAAGAACTGATCTCCGTCCAACCTTATACAAAAATGAGATCGTTTATTAATATTTTAATGGTTATTATTATAAAAAAAACACGTGCACGAATTGGGCACTATTACGCAAATCGCCCTGATCGTCATTAATTAGTTGGCCTTTCGACTTCAGGCGACCTCCGTAAACGGATCGTTATCGATGTAATATTGCGTTTTCGTTCTGTCTATCAGTCTGACTATCAGTCGCGGTTCGGTCTTCGGGGTTTGCACATTATTTTCATTGTATTGCGTGCAATAATACGTGTAATAACGGTCGTATTTAGGAATTTGACACCAGGGGGCAACAATAAAAAACGTTTCATTACACCAAATATAAATTTCTGCGGGTTGAAAAAGATCTTTCTGAAGAACAATTCGTTGCCGGTGTACACAAAAACAATTTAATTGCAGTGTCAACATAAGGATAGATTATTCGTAAATCTGGATTTCTAGACAGTATTCGACCGTTACCGAGTATGTGTGTGTGTGTGTCGTGACGCCGTGATTGGCGATATATATTTATTTTTTAAGATACACTTTTTATTTTGTAAAGAAATTAATTTAATTGAATTTACTTCAAAAATATTAGATCATTAAATATTGAAAATATAAAAAATTAACCATTCTCTCATATTCAGCCGCCCGGGGCAACAGCACCCTGTGGCTCCTCCCTAAATACGGCCCCGCGTGTAATAATAAAATATCGCATTTTCCGTAACTGCAGTTTTGCCGTGCACTGTGCACTTCGCGGTCTTACAGTCGTATCTTACAGACGCGGTGATATGACGTTGTTATTATTATTACTATTATTAATGTTAAATCACACTAATCTTATTGTCTCGATCGGCTGCAAGTTTCAACGGTTCTCGAGGCGCGCGTACGATTGAATCACAACAGATAACAATAATAATATTTCAATGACGACGACGAATACGCGTACACATAATAATGTATAATACAAATAATAATAACAATACACGTATGACCTTGTTTCTTCGCGTTTACCTCTCGCCGCGCTGTCGTAAGTGAAAGGATTTGTCGCGTTCTCTCACGACGGCCACTGATTCCTATGCGACGAGCACGCGCTAACAAATCGGATGATGGACACACGGTAATTGCGCTCGCGTTTCCTCCGACGGGTAGTGAAAATTCAACTTGTTTTCCGTACACGCGCGCACTTTGTACATTTACGCGTTTCGTATATTTCGTACCAACGTGTAACACCGTCTATGTGTTCGGTAAGACATCTCGGACGTTTCGGAATACCGGTAATGTAAACGGTGTCACGCAGAACATCGTTACGATTTAATTTTCGGTTCAACTATCGCGAAACATGTGTACGGTTTGTTTGTGCGATTCGTTTTTGTTACGTTTTAGTTTACGATTAGAGCTCGGATAATGTGACATTTTTACCCATGTACATATGCATACGGTGCGCTATAGACCTTGGAAAACGTAGATGTTACTCACGAAAAGAGCAATCCGATCGTACAATGAAAAAAAAAAAAAAATAGTAATCTGCTTATTATTTATCGTACATCTCTATAAGCGTATAATACAGGCGGGTACTATAATGTGTCACTGTTATTGTTATGCCTATTATTTGTGATTGACACAATACATAATGTATGTTCAAGGTCAAGTTCAGTGTTTTTTTTTTTTTTGAAAAATACGATTTTTTGTACGATTTTTGTAAATATGATGATGAGGGTTTATTGAAATCTTTTTTTTTTTTTTGTATGGTTTATAGGCACCTAAATGTTTTGTTAATAAAACACAAAAAACCGTATAAAATAATAAAAAAATAATAAAATAAGAATTAAAAATTATTAAATGATTAATTCTTTTAAATTAATATATATTAAAAAATTAATAAATAGTATATATAGAAATAAATAAATAAAATTTAACCTCGAATTAAAAATTAATCATCAGATATATACAGTTAATATAACTGCGACTATATACGAAAAAATAAAGGAAGGAATGCATAGAGAAAAATTGTTCTTTCCTTTATTTTTACATATTCAGTCACAATTTTACTAATTTTGTATGTACCGATGAAGAAGTTTTAATACAAAACCAGTTGTACTTTATAAGTATAATAATACTCCAGACTAAGCTTTTTAATTCTATGTATAAGCTATTTTTTTATTCATTTAAGAACAAAACTATTATAATTTTGTGTGAATACATTTAATAATACATTTAATCTTGAAATTCATTATTGCATCACAATATAATATACCAATAATATATGTACCTATACATAATTTGTAATATGTTTTGATTGTGAAATTCTTTTTTAACAACACATTTTATTAGTACACTTTTTATGGCGAGCTTCTCATTTTTTTATGTGGTGTAGGTATGCTATTCATATACGTTTTATTTTTTATTTATATTTTGATCAGAAACTTAATGACTTTTATTATTATTTTATTTATTGATGATTTCAGAAAATTTTTTAATGTATAAAAAAAAAAAATAGTCAGAAAACAAAATTGTCGATTAATTTATGCCTTATACTACGCATTTTACATATTGAAACATTTTGTGATTTTTCTTAAATTAAATTAACTTTGATTAAAAAACTCTACAACTATTACATTTTTACAACAAATTAGCTTATTTTCACGTAAAACTATTAATTTATCTTTTGTTTTTGATTGTGTTTTCCTTATTTAAATAAATGCATAATATAAGATAACAAAAAGAAAAAAAATCAAACATAAGCTTTACTTATGTAATAAAAGTAAGAATAGACAACATTTTAGAAAAAAAAACTTATATCTAATTTTATCGTAATCTGAGGATACATGTTATTCCTCTATAATAACTTATTTATAATTTATCAACCTACGTAAATAATATTATGTTCCGTGTTCATGTTAACGTAAACGTTAAAAATAAGTTAAAATGCAAATAGCATAAATATAATATATACATATACATAATATACACGAAAGTGTTTAAATATATTAATAATTATAACGAGATAATTTAAGTAACACCCCCTCCGAGAAAAACCTTGTCCATAACACAATAGAAACGAGAATAATAATAATTACAACATTATTATGATGTAATTTTATCATTAAAGTAAGAATTATTTTTATTTATTTGACTGCTGCAGAATAGTATTTTTTTCGCTTCCACGTTCGAAATTTCGATTGCGTGTAAAAAGAGATTCAAGCGATAGTGTTGCAATCAATTAGTATCATATACCGATCTATCTAAAAAATGTATTTATTTTACTTGGTTGCTTCTCGCATACACATATAAATTAATATACGATAGGAGCAAATTAGATGGTCTTGTTTTTGAAATCCTTTACCTACGGAAGAAAAGTGTGACTAATATTTGCGACAACACGAAATAATTTAAACGTTTTTCTTTTATTTTATTAATTAAACCGTAGTGTTGCACAATAGGTACGCAGCGAAGAGCGAATGGCTTCTACAATGATAAACACGTAACTGCCAAATTAAGTACTTAACACTTATATTAATTAATAGATATTTACTAACAACCCAATCGAAATAATATTGTTTATTGTAAGCACAAATAACAACTGCATTATTTAGTAATTTGTAATAACTACGGTCATCATTAACTTATTGTCCAGATAGATATTTTTCAAGTCAAAACTATTTCAATCTGAAAAATAAATTTATAAGTTCATGTAATATTGGTTTATTATAATTTTACAACTAGTTACTATACATTTTATCATCATGATCCAAAGTAACAATAATAATAATACAGATAGCAGCGAATTACCATAATTCCATTATGCATATTAAGTGTAGGTTGCTATAGGACAATTTACCAATTGTCCTTGGAGCATAATATATTTCGAAGGTTATCTTCATTCAAATTCCTCCGTAGATTCAAATCTTATAACATTAAAACATAGTAAACTGTATAATTGAACTATTTTCAAAATATATTGGTATTCCATTCGAATCTCTATAGGTAACAAATTTTTAATTAATTATCATGTGTGCAAATTTAATAAAACCGAACAATTTAATTTCATCCATTTTAAGGTTTTATCGTTTATTTATTTATTAAATTTAAACAATATGGATAATTTGTCTATTTTACCGTATCTTAATATAGATAAATCAATGAATAGATCAAAAATAATGGCGAGGTGCATTATATAATTATATTACAAATGTGATGGTTTTACCAAATTATGTACAAGATTGATTTGTCACCGACTTTATTGGTTAGATAACACATTTCAAACCATTAAAGACAGTAGATGAACTTTATTTACATAAAGAGAAAGTGTTGGAATATTTTTTTGTAGTATAATTGTTTTACAAGTATATATGGTACATTTTACTGTTTTCATAAAAATTTTTGTTGGTTTTTTTTATTTTCTATACGTTTCTAGTATATTAAAGTATTTCAAATAATTATATTCAGAATATGAGTAATCTTATCTAAATCTTATTACTTATTACTAGGGCTCAAAAGTTATTGCATTATAAACATTAAAATTGATTGCAATATTGCTCCAAAAATACCCAATTTCACTTATAATTGCAACAAACTGGTATTATTTACCAAAATAACTATAAAAAATAAAATTTTTCAATTATTTTGAATTAAGACTATCATATTATAAATGTTAGGTTATTTTACATAATATTTCAAAATAAAAATTTTAATTTATACTGGAATAGTGATTATAGTCTGGTATTCCTCCTGGAATAAAATTATTAACATTATTTATTTTATTTTTTAATACAAATTTCTGTGCTTACCTTAAAAATGATTGAGCTACGCTGCACAATAAATGATTTCTTTAAGTTCTCAATCTCTAAATATCTCCGATTTGAAGACAGGGAGTTGTGCAACCCATGCATCGTTTTATCAAATAATATTTCCACCATTGCCATCACAATCTATAAAGCTTAGTTTTAATATAAGAAACTTTAAGGTTTATGAAATAAATTGTAAAATAAAATAATTTTCTGATTCGCGCCTTCCTAATAATGTATTTATCAGTACGATTTTCGTAGTGGAGTTTTGATAGTTTGCTCGCGAGTCATGACAATACCGCAATAAATAAATTATAGGTCTGCGGACTATGTAATTATTGGTTTAGTAAACATTTTCTACATTTATTTTCCCTAAACAACTATGTATATTTTTTACTATTTATTATGATTATCTAAATTAATGGTTTCGAATCACACTAATAACACAGAAATATATCGGAAATAATAATAATCATATTACGATGTTTTACGTGGTGCCCCGATGCGTGAGGTATAATTTTGTGAAATTAACCCTTTTGCGTCGTAATCAGAGTTATAATATATTATCGATGGTGCATCGTCATGATTTATAGAACGTTGACGCAAATATTTTCAATCGGTACCTTTATGCACTGAATTAACGCACACGGAATTATTAAGCCGGGATTCGACGTTATACTTGGAGTATATAATTATTATAAGCGAACATTTTTTTTCACCGTGTTATTGGTTACGAATAAAAAAAGTAATCGGATTTGTACCCCTTAGCGGAGTTGGGTGCTCGTCCTTACGGCAGCATAGTAATACGAGAGTTTCGTATTATACAGGTAGTTGAACGCTCTTACACCGGCGGCCGGCGCGTTTGTCTCCTGTTACATACCACTAGACTTGAACGACATACATTACAGCCTTTCTCCTCACGATAAAATCTCATCGTTTGACCTCATGTGCTAAATGAAGACAATTGAAAAATAACCGTAATATTCATATTTGTAAGCAAGCGGTGATGTTATGACCATTATTATCGATGAAAATCGATATTTTTTTGTAGAACAGAACTGATAATTTTAGCCAAAAGGCATCGTTATTATTACACATTGTTTTTTTCTGTTTAGTCTGTTTCACAACCTTTTAATCGTGGTCATTGTACTATAAAAATATCGCATAATGGTTTTCGCGAAATAACGCAGTCACAGCCTGACATACTCTATAGGTCCGCTATAATTTTGGCTTTGATTTCATATCCCCGAACGGCAACGTTACCATCGAATCGCATTCAATGGACACCCATGTCGTTGGAGTAAGCTTGTTTTTCTTCCCAGATTTGCTAGGTTACGTTTTTACCAACAGAAAAATAAAAAAATATCGAAATCGTAAACGTTGTTTTTAATTAATATGGCTGCATTGCTATAAACGACTATCGATGTTCTTTTGTCGAAAACTGTTCTCACCTCGTTCACTCCGGTGCAAGATAAGATCTTATTATACATCGGGACACGAAAAATTATATTATTCCAAAAACAGCTCTGACCATAGTGACTGGTTCACCCGAAAGCAGCTGAGATTTATCAATTCTGAACGTATAATTTATTTCTAACCCGATCCATTTATATATACTTGATTGTTAATCGGCTGTCACTCGTCGTTCGGGATGTTTTTCAATTAACGTGCTCGTACAAAATAACGTCCGACGAAGAGTACAGATATTGCAATTTCACCATCCGTGAAGGTGTTGATTAGCAGATTTGAATTTCTAAATAGTAGTAAAATATGAAACGTATAGGGTTGTATAGCCTTCCATGACTTGACCATTTTATATTTTATACCAAATGTGTGTATTCTTAACCTATTGTACGATAAGTACTTCGTAATCCATTGCGAAAGGACGGTAGTAACGCGAAGTTTATTTTCCAATGCAGCGGTTACGTGTATCGGATATCCATTTAAAGTTAAAGTTATAGGTTCAGAGTAAAACGTACAATACTGATGTTTTTTTTTAATTGTTTGTACGCGAACACTATTTCGTATATTTATACTAGTCCAAATGTTTGTTGCGATACCTACAAATATCAGAAATCGTGTACACGATTTACTATTTATTACTACAGTATGAGTATACTCATACTTTATACAAACGAAATCAATAATCATTACAATTCAATCGAACTCGACCTACCCACCCCGTATACACGCAATGTACCCTTGACACTTACGCACTCAGTCCTATAGTGAGTATGTTGATTATCATTGTTTTAGCGTTGTGATGCCGTCGACTACCGTCTTGGACATGTTATTTATCCATATAGGATTGCTCTGTTCGCGTTTTTCCCATTGGATGTCATAATATCGTGTAAATATCATTCTCGAATACGCTCGCGCATACTATTATCATCATCATCATTATGTGTGTGTGTGTGTGAACACGCGTGCACGGAAAACAGGATTCGTGCTTGGGTGGGCCGCCGACCGGAGACATGACGGTGTATTCGAAGACGACGGCGGAAAAAATGATTTCACCCATGAAAACCATACTCGTACTCGTTTTTATGTTGTTTCCCGACCGTATGCGTTTGTACGTTATAACGCAATACTGGAAGCTCGTATACATTTCCGTATTATATATTGTACGCGCAAAGCCCACCGGTTACTGCGTACGCGTATTACATAACAATACGTACGCGAACTATACCATATTTTATCGTTATCGTGCGCGCGCGATAACGCTGTACAATATCGTATGATGCGTAAACAGTAATCGCGGACGACCTCTGCGTAACAATAATTATTATTCGATTGTTTACACATACAGAATAGTATTTACTCTACCGTTATTATTAGTGTACACATACCGTCGAGTGCAGTCGAATCGCGCGCAAGCATAAGGAATTCAGGTGCCCGCCGGTTGCAATAATAATTGTATGACATAATCGCTCCGTCGGTTTTTAATTTATCCGTAGAAATATCTCGTCTAATAAATGAAAAAATAATAATAATACAAAATAATGGTATGGCCAAGACGGTCGGTATGAGGACCGGATACACGAACGCAACGTGAATTACATTAACGACATTGTTCTGTACAATAACAAAAATCGTTTCGCGCGATAAAAAATCTTTATACAAACATTTTTTATTTACATCTGTATTTACACGTTACGAAACAAGTGAATTTGATGTTTTTTGAACGACAGGAAGGGGAGTACACCCCGGACGTCGAGTTCTTACGACAGAATACGTATTATATATGTTGGTAATGAACGGAACTAAAATGTAATAATACGGCCATTTTATGACCCGGGTTATATTACTGAACTATTGGGAGAAATGTAAAAAAAAAAATGATGTCGGCATTGTAAAATCGAACACAGTTAACCGTATTCGAAAACGATTGAAAAAAATAAAAATATCAATTCTACATTAGCTATGCGCGTTCTTATATACATATAGTTATTGTACGATTGCGGTGCGGCCGTAAATAGACGTCGCGTTAAATTGCATCGCCCACTAAAATTATCGGCGGTAAATGTACCGTTTTTGTAAACGGATAATAGATTTAGGAAAAAAATTATGAGTAATAGGGTGCGGCCGAACGTGATCGGCGGAATTGCCTGCGAAATTTAAACATAACAATACCGATTACGTTTTACGCGCGGACGGACGGCACTGCGATTTATTATAATTTTTCACGGACCGCATGCGTCGTGTACGTCCGTCGTGTGCACGGATGCACGTAGACAAATTTTCCGATAAAAAATGCAAACGGTCGGAAATGTTGCACGCGGAATTCGTGCGCGTTTGGCGCCGCAATAATATTACGTCGCGTTCGTTAAAGTCATCCGCACACGCTGTCTGCGTGCGGCTGTTGCGCTCCCCGTACGAGGAAAACCGTAGCGCTGCACGCGTTACACTGTTGCGTTCGCGTACGAGTCGATGTTTTAAGGTTCGTCGCGATCATTATTTCCGTTCGCACGATTCGGATTCCAACGAGGTTTACGTACCGCTGATCGAGATTTAAGCTTGAAGGCGAAACGTCTGGTCGAAAAGCGCTTCAACGACTCGTGTGTAATGCGCTAATCCAATACGCTTATTGTTTTTTGGTTGGGAACGCCATTTATAACCCATTATAATGAGATTACATTGGGTTAGTTTTGCACGTCGGTACTTTTATAGCAGTGCAGCGATGCGCACGATTTAAGTCCCTGAAAACAAATACCTTTGGACGCGGTGTACACTCCGAGAACGATATAATAATGTATGCTTCTTCGTCGATTCGACCAACGTGCATATTGATTTACTTCCCACCGTCGGTGTTGTAATAAATTACAGCATATCAATTATGCTGCACGCGTGTCGTTTCAATAAGATATTATAATTACGCTCGCTCGTGATCGACGTCTGCGAAAATGATGGCTCTGTGCCACGGATCGGACGCCGGAAGATTTTGCAATGCGTTAATAAAATCCAATATTAATTTTGTTGTTTCTGTTGCTATACAGAAATATACAGACTCGACAAACCTCTACTTATCGCTGCAATAACATTTTTGGTGGTCCATTTATTACGTTGCACCTGCTCTCGTCTAACTACACACTGTATAACATTATTATATTATACGAACCGCTTTTATCTGAAACGTGTATTATATTGTGCGCACTATTTTAACAAAGGATTACCTTCTTTGTTCGAATGGGTTATTTGTAAAGATTAGCTTATGAATTTTAGATACCCACGTTGGATCTGTTGAAAACCAAACGTTTGCGTTTAAAGATCATTTCACACATTTTGTTTCTGTATAATAATACTTTTTTATACCAATAAATGTGTGAAACATTATGAAATTATTCGACGTATCCACTATATATTTGTTAAGCCGATGGTATTCATAAATCTGAAAACAACCATTCGGTTTTTTTTGAAAAAAAAATAATAATTTCCTGTAATTTTCAAGTTCGATTCGTAGATTATTAAATATTACATATAATATAGGTATACGTTGATAATTTACACTTATTGATCTACAATATAAGATACTGTCGTATTAATCCAACGGCACGCATAATAATTATAATAAACAAATCCTCAAATTACAATAAAGAACTTATCCATACCAATAATATGTGCCAGGTGTCTTATTATTTCTATTGTACACATAAATATATAGCACGTCCTACTAATAACTTCAACTACTAACCTCAGGACAAATAATTTTTAACACGCAATCGTCTGCTATGCCATATAAAATAAAATATTTTCTTATATAATGTTATGATACACTGAAATGAATTGGACTTTATTTAGATATTACACATCTATTTCATATTCTAAGATCAGCATTTAACAAATGCCTACGAAATAGTTTTTTTTATTTTTTATTAATAGTATCTAAAACCTATTTACAATGGTATGTACAACAAATAGGTTTGATAATCGTTGAATATATGAATATAAAAAGATAGGTGATTAATATGAATTTGGAAGTTATTCAGATGTAAAACCCAGCACGTGTGTTAATTATTGCGAGATAGGTAGGGAAACCTATTTTTTTTTTCTAAACCATTTCTTTTTAATTCTGCGTTATGGGTTATCGAGGAGTGTGTTCGATGATAGTTTAATGATAATAACAATTGGAGTTTAGTGTGAAATCTAGCACAAATTATTTTGGTGGTTTGATTTAAGATTTGAACACAAATATATCTGTTACACTGTTAATCATTAAGACAACTAACTTTTTAAATCTCAGAAATACCTACGTCGACCTTTAGTATCGTTTAATAAACAAATAATTGTCAAAATTAAACTTTTAAAGTTCCAAGTAGAATGATAATACGAATATGAAGCCAAAGTGTATAATAGTAATAGTAATATATTATTACGTGAACCAGTTTTTCGGGTAGTTGTAGCTCTCGCAGACGATCTTACATAGGCACATACGACACATAATATCATGATGATGACATTGAATTAACATAAACACTATAACCATCTGTATATAGTTAACAGTGTTGTGTATTTCGTTCGAGGCACTTTTTGTTCATTTGTCGTCTTGTATCGTCCAACAACAGGTCATATGTAAACATTATGTGTTATAAAAATATATAAAATTTAAATATTGTATTTTTATGGCAAAACGCGTTGGTTTGGTCGGGTTAACGGACACGCATGTTATCATAGGTTTAATACGTCTTGTATAATAGTGTTGCAATATATAATGTATAAGCTCACGGGTGAATTAGTGATTAATATTTTATTACAATTTTTATTACACGTTCGTACTATAGTGTATGGTTATTATAACCTTACATAAACGAGCGATGTTTAGTGACATACTGCGCTCACACGTCAGATGGAAATATTAAGGACAAAGGTAAAACGAACAATATGGTCTCTTCTGTAGATATCATCTTTCCGAAGTCCCGATGGAATACATCTTTTTCAAAATTCTTTTCAGTGAAGAATTTCACAATGAATTACGAAATGAGTATAGGATGGCGTGCGTGCGTTCCTGTTATAGTACACCTCATCGTGCGTATAGGAACACTACGCAAAAGTCCCCAGAAATATGATTGATCAGATTTTTCTACAAATAAACCATATTATAGATCGTAACGTAGCACAATGTTCAATATTCATGTGCTGTACAAAGGAAACATATGTAGGTGTCTGAAAGATTCTTCGGAATCACTGACCGTAGCTGCGTTGCTGGAACATAGTGGAATGTAGGCTGCATTTTTACATAAGACATGTAATGTTTTGCCATGTGCGCCTGTTAAAATATTCCACTTGCATAACATTAAATAGTACGTCAACCGAAAGCTGCACCCCAGCGCAGCTGTTCACCCGTGCATCGTGCGTGTTGTAGGCCAAGATTCGTCTTCTCTTTTTTTTTTTTTTATCCATCGTCAAACCGTTGTGCACAATACGTACGAATGAGCACGGATATTGTACATCATGATGTTCGTATGTATAGCCGTACCAATCATTACTATCGTGTTTGGTCGTGACGTGTTTCATTGAAATATTAACGAATTTTCCGGTACGTCACCGTAAATCTAATTGGGAAACGTTACGTAATGTCACAGTGCCGGTGTTACGATGCGCGCAGGTACGTGCGCAAATCTGATGTCTTCGTCGGCCATAACCGCATTTGCGCAACGCCGTAATATTTTCGACGAACGAGTGGGCGAGTAACGGCCCGCGGTACAGTGTTTTTCATAATTTTATTTATTTTTTCTTCTGATTTTCGCGAAAAATTAAAACCACCGGACAGCAATACTACCCGCCCACCGCGGTAAACAGTTAAACGTTGCGCTGCGGCGAAATGCGTCGCGCGAAATACGTCATGGCATAAAAGTATCGCGTGCAATCATAGTACTGGCGATAACCACGCGTACCTACTACGCGGTACGCGGTAACAATTGTTTACGTGTAGGTACGCGCTTTCGTTGCGTACCGACGTGCCTACTCGCGCGTCATTTCGTGCCACCCACACGTGGCCTGCGCCCACGTTCGCGCCGCGGTCGTTAACGAGTTAGGGCTGCCACAAACAAAATATAATACGTGATTGGTAAGTACATCCAGGTTGTTGTATAAGGTGCGCGAGCAGATATACGGTAAGCGGTAACGCGAAGCACGTACCGACAAATGTTATACAGAAACGCGTGCCAGTAGGTGCAGTGGCGACGGGGTCGGATTCGCGAAAACTCGAAATTCCCGTTGAACACCGCGTTTTTCTAATCGAGGCGTCTGTGCTGAGGTCAGTGTTCTTGCAATAAATTCAAAGATAAATCCGCGTAATAGTAAACGTTTTCTTACGGAACGCGTGACGTTCGTTTCCGTCGTCATCATCGTACCCACATATATTTGTAAAATCCTCTTGTGAGTATGTTTTCAAGGTCCACCGATAAGAAGTTTGTTCGCCCGTCAACAATACATTTACTCGTGTTCAGGTAGGTTTCTCACCGTGGGATTTGGTTATTATCGTAATTATTATTCATCTACGACGTATCGTAGGTTAGGTATAATGTACCTACGTTCTAGAACGCGATATTGACGATTCATTAGCTAAATACACCTACTCGCACCGCTCGGTTTATTATTAAACAATAATAAACATTGGCTTGTTTTTCCGGTGCATTTGTGATTTTTTAACGGTTCACACGAACAACATTCAAACGATTCCCATTGATTTTTCAGAATCCGCGTAGTTCTTAGAGTTGTAATTTTTTTAGTTAACTAATGGTTTACTTGTAATTACCGCGTCGACGAGTTTCTATCTGTTTTTTCATGAAGTACAATGATGATATTATTAAATAGAAACATATTTTATGTAGTTGCTGCATGGTTGTTATAAATCATACGAAGCAATTTGTTTCAGTCGACAAATCGCACACTATCACTATTTCTTGGTTACATTTATCGATCAACTGTACCGCGTATTTTTATAAAATATGCTAAAAGACAACGCACAATGTTTGATGTTTCGTAAAAATAACTACTCAGATAATAAACACATGGTGCAATTGAAATATAAGAAAGTATTGCAGTTAACGGTGAAGAACCCATTTACGCTAAACTGTAAATAGGTACTTGGTTTGAACGGTAATTGCCAATCTTACCGATTTTCAACGTCATCCGCTATAAAATAGATTTCTAAACATATATATATATATATATATATAGCAAGTATTTGCACCTCCTGCTAATTGCTGGACCGTTTTAACAATTCTAGTTTTCAGGTGTTATTAAAGCTACTGTTAAAACGGTTTGAAACAATCATTGGACCTATTGAGTTAATAAAGTTTTCGTTCATTTCTTCATAATTTTAGACATTTAGTTTCGCTTCGATCTCATGCTATAAAAAAAAACGAATATTTTTCTTATCACTCTCTTATTTTTTCCATAGGTCACTATAGTATAATATACGTATATACTCGTTTATTGTCCGGCAATGTCCGATTGTACGATAATTTCGAATCGGAAATCATTAAATAGAGGCTGATATCTATTGGACCGTGTCCATAACCGGTCATTTCATTACAGCAGCGTTATTACATCGTTATACGGTATCGTAGTCAACCGCTGCATGGGACCTGCAGTACATGGTCTTTGATCGTGTATTCAAAATGTGTAACGATGGGCGTACGTAAATCTAAAAACGAACGTCAGAGACGAAAACCTATCGAATCCGCATTTAGAAAATAATGAAAACTCATTTCTAGAGAATGTCGTGACAATAAATACGAAATTATATATATGGTATATTAGTATAAAAGTCGATACCATTTTATATTGTTTTATTAACCACGTACGTTATATGACAAAATATCAGTACTTATAGAATTGTGTTATTTCCTAAAATTTTCCACAGTAACAGCAGCAGCAGCAGTAATATTCCACGATTCGTAAACTGGCCAGAGATATGTACAGAGACTGCAGCCAAAATCGGAGGCTAATAAGCCACTTGATAGGCGAATAGACACCTAGGTTGGATTAATGATTAGCTAATACTGTAAAATGGACATGTCCTGAAATACGAAATATTTCGGGTAACATCGCATTAATTATTTAAGTCCTGAAATTGAATACTAATAGGTATAACCGATTGCCGAAACCACCTCATTATACTACTGAAAAGCTGATAAGCGAACATGTGCAGTGAATCTTACACATATGCAAGCATAGGATTTTGTATTGGGTGCAACGTACTTTTTAACCGACCGGAAAGAATAATAAGCAACCCCCTAATATTTCTCATTAAGAATATAAGAAATATGGTAAATAAAAAATAATCATAATTGTATGAAATATAATATACTATCATATACTTTTATAGTAATATTAAACAAAGAATTATAGAAACTACATAAAACAAAAATAAATAAATAGTCTTACAATATACCGTACCATGGTTACTAACCATTGGTTAGGTTGTCATGTGTGTCTGCAACGACTGCATCTATATGTTTAGTATGTACGTCGGATTTCTCCGTCAATATAAAACTCATTTATTTTTAAACTTCTTATATTAGTATTACAACGTTGAATATTTATATATTATTTCGATTTTAAATTTAAAACTTTTAAGACTTCCACCAGCCACTAAATCCAAAATAAATTGTCAAGTCTTGCGAAAACAGTATTCGCTGTACTCGTGTGCGCACTATGTGTTACATCGAAAGATTTCATCTTTAGATACAAGTTTTCCATCGACACCGGTTACGGTGAGGACTTTGATCGTTTCTGAGTCTGACTTGAGCTTGGCTTTCTTGCCGAGGTGTGAGCTATACAGATCGCGTTCGTAAGGTTTGCGGATACCTAGTGGTAATTATTTTTAATTTCTTCTAATGCGTAGGAGATAACTGCTGAACAAGCTATTTACGACAATAATTGGCCATCGTTATTCACATTGTCAGTGAAATGGATTTATTATACTTAATATTTGCAAGCTCCTTGGACATTGTTATTAGCTCGTTAGTATCCTGTTCAACGATACAGGAATTCCTATTGTTACCAGTCATTATAAAATGTTTAAATGCCCAAACCTATTTGAGTTTTAATTATATTTTATTACTTTAATACATGTTTTACTAATATTTTTTTTGAAATGTTTTTTTATATAATAATTTTTTGTTACACCGAATAAATAACAAATATTTTTAAATGAACAATTATTATCATACATTATATAATCATATATATATATATATTATATCTTTGAATTTTTAAACATTTAATCTATTTTAGTTATAAAAATTATTGTACTGATTACATAACACAACGATTCATGTATTAAAGTAATGTAGTACTATATATTATAATTGTCAAATATTCCCAACCACGTACATTAAAGATTTCCTAATATTTTGCATACAATAATTGTTGTATGAAACATCGGTTACCACTGACCGATGTTTTTAAAAGTATGTTTTGTACTTTCGTTGGTATAATAATAAAATATGTAGGTCTTATTACACACCATTTTAAATCAGTGAATTATACTGTTAAAATATCGCCTACGTTTTAAAAATGTTTAAATTGTATTATTCATACGTTAATACGTTTATCCCTTCTTTTCATTAACATGTATAACATTATAGCTAACTAACATATGAAATTAATATGATAACAATCCCATTGCACGTAAAATAAAAAATAAACTTGAACATAAATAATCAAATAACGTAAGACATTTTTAATACTCATTTTTATTTTGTCAAACTGTGTGTATATGTGAATTATATAAAAAAACAATTTTATCATATTATCGGATTAAATAAAATAAATAAATTAATTTCATGTATCTTATATGATACGAATAATATACAACATCAAATTTTTTATGACACTCTTAATGATACTATATTATAATAATGATGTTTATTGAATTTTGAAAACGGTACACTTAGTCATTAAAAGTGTTGTTAAAAAATATTATAAATGGAATATTTTGTTACTGTGTTTTAAGATCGTAAAATTAATAATATTTTAAATTATAATTTTAATAATTTTATTTACAAAAATTAATATATATGTATATAATTGTAATTGTGAAAAACAGTACAACTCATCGGTGTTCTCGATTCATTATTATTTCGTTCATGTCTATACGATTTATGTATTGTTTTGTATTCAGAGACATTTAAATGTTTGATATACCTACTAGTATTATAATAAAATAATTTTAAAGCTTCAATAAGAATGTATACGTCTTCTAAGTGCAATTTGTTTTGTTACATTTGCTATATTGTTTTCTTATTGATTTTTTCTTGAAAACATTTATTTTACGACATCTAAATAATACATTTTATATTCACATATATATACATACAAGGTTATAATAAAAAGTATTATACATTCAATTTAACATAAAACACGCCGCATTATAGTGCTTATGTATATATTAGATACCATACTCGATGCGTGTGGGTTATAAAATCACTATAAATACAAAATTGAATAATAATCCATGCATTTACCGGGAACGCGAATCTATAGGACGGGCTACGCTCTTACAGCAACAATTGGATTATTTAAAGGGCATCAGTTACAACACCTGTAACGTTTCGAAAAACGTGCCTTAACCCGAAATACTATCACGTTTTATAACGAAAACATTGAAAATTCTTACCATTAAACGTCTGTATTTGCAAATATTTATACAATAACTCAATTTCTATACGAATAAGCTTTATTCGATTATACTCACTTTGTATTATAAATGGCAGTACATCCACCATTAGACTACATTTAGCTACACCATTAGACCAGGAAGTGTTCTCTTCGACCGTGATAAATAGTGTAAATAGTCGTATATAGTAATATAGTATATATTCGTATAGTTACTACTTTGAGAACTTCCCTCTTCACCATCACCAAAAGATTCAATGTAATAAGATTCAATAATAAATAACCATAAATGTTCGACCACTTCGATACGCTTTTAAAGGGTAAAATGTAAGAATATTGAAAAAATGTAAATATTGAATGAAACGAGATTAACCCATTAAAATTATCTGTTAATATTAAATGTTAATATGTTAAATTTTTAATTTTTTGGCGTACGCTTGTGCTTTTATGTTACACGCTAGGATTTGAAACAGTAAATATTTACAACGCAATACTTATAAAATAATTAAAAACAATAAAACTCCTTTTTTATGAATATTTTAAAACTATATGACAAATAAATACATTATAATCGTGGTATGCTTGTATGATCGGTAAAAAGTTACGAAAACGATCAGTTACGAAAACATCGCGTGTAATGATCGCATTACACGATTTAATTGATCAGTATTTTATAATAGTATATAAGACTATATATATATATATATATATATAGTCACTCGAATACCTTGTACGACGAATAGTCAACATAAAAATACGTAAGTTGTGTTCACTAATTTTTTTTTTCCATAATCGACTATCACGCAAATATCCGTCGTCGGACAGGAAGTTGGTTGAAATCCTTATCGTTTCATTTAATACTGCATCGATATATTTTTATATTTTTTTAATGACAATCCAAAAATGTTGAAAAATTAATGATCCGATCGTGCACGCCTCGTTTAGATAACGGTATAATTTGTTGAAAAAACAAACCAACGCGTCACTGTTATAATACGCCAAAACCAATCATCGAAATCGAGTGCGAAATTTTAAGTATCTACAGGTAACTCTACGTTACGTTGTATAACAATTGGAAAAATTCTGCGGTCGGGTGGCGGTAACTCAGCATTATTAAAAATTTAATTTGAAAAATAATTGACGTTTCTAGAATTTGACCGATGAAAAGCTCGCAGAATTGAATTTCGTGAACACGGAAACTACGAGTAACTACGAGTAGGTTAGGTTCGTTATAAAATAATGGTTTCAAAATATTTCCAGAAAAAAGAAAAAAACAAAATTTCATCAAATGATCAAATCTCGTTTTACAATCAATATTCAACGGGACCGCGCACTTGTAATGTGTGCCTTTAATTCTACGTCCATCGTTGACCACTGGTTACCACGACCGATCGGCTCGTACACCGCATAATGTTTACAATACGCCTACAACTGTAAAACATCGTGTTCTGCCGGCGTTTTTTCGCACGGCCCGTCGTTTTCTCTCCGAAGGCTATCGACCGCGGTAGGTCTACGGTATAACTCAATGATACTTACTGTGTGTGTGTATACATACAAACACACACACACACACACACGTATAATAATTATGCATCACGGTGACGATGGCGTATACTCATTACGCGGTCGTTGTTTATGTACGTGCGCCCGATCATTGCAATCAAAATATGTGATGGTGTTTTTGCGGCCAGACTTCAATTGAACCCGTCGGGCGCATGTGCGTTTGTGCAGCAGTGCCTACACGTATTATACACGTGGCTATACGGGCGAGTGCAGTGCGCGTGTACCTATGTTGATGACGATTTGTACGCAATAATGATATGCTAGACGCGCGTATTGTAGCTCTACGTCTCGTGCGTATCTGCACACCGCCGATGGTCCTTAATTTGCTGTTGTATTCCATGCGGTACTAGGACTCGGTGAGAAATTTCCGCGAGCACCGTGAATGTATCCGAAAAATTTGAAAAAAAATTATAATTTCAAACTCAATGGAATTCGTACCTTACAAAAGGAATATTCGGTTTCGGAACATTTCCGTGGACTCGACCAGAAGGTGAAACATTTTCTACATAGTAGGCGTTTGGATTTCCTTAGGCTGTCATTTCATATTTATTATTAAGTATACATGTTTATGATGCAAATCAGCTGAAACTTAAACTGTGTAACATATTGTAATAAATGTGTAAAGTAATTCTCAGAAGTGAGATCATTTGGGAATATTATCATTGATAATATTATGTCGAGACAACAATATTTTATTAATCTATAATAATATATTAATTCTAGATCGTGGTTAGTGGTCGACTGTAACAATAAAATGTGTATACGTGCCAATTTTATCGAAAGATCCGTGTGTTTTTATTTATAAGTTATTTATTTTTATTAAACTTAAAATACGTATACGACAACTTTTAGCATATTTTTTTACGATACCGAATTCAACATTCACACGTACTTTAGAGAACATTTGTTCAAACTTTGTTAGTTTCCAAAAAACTGATTATCGGTAAAATTGTAACAGTGAATGGTTTGAAAATAAAATAAGAATTGTTAGATAACCGATGTTTTAGTCGGCGAGCGTTTTGGAACGGACATGTTTAAGCTTTCTATTTATTAGCGTTCTATATTTGTACGTGTTATGTATATAATCCCGTATATTGTATGTCAAACGTATACGTCCGGTTACAGTAAGTATATTACATACGTAATAACTACGGTGGTGGTGACCTACAACAACGAAAGTAGCAAAAACCAAAAAAAAAATATATAGCATACCTTACCTATATAATGTTTTTTAGGTTCAATAACACAGCGATGCTTAAATAAATATCCAGCTCACTGGTGCAGGATACAGTATGCTCTAATATATTTTAACGCATACAATATGGCTGTGCACGCGCACATCTAACAATATTAGTTCGAATAGCGGAATGAAGTTATACATTGTGCAATGAAAACAATAGGTAATCGAAAATTAAAGAAAAAAAATTTCTCCTCCTTTGGCGTCTGCTAAACGTGAGTCCTTCTTCTCGTTTTTTCAAAGTTCCCAGGCCAAATGTTTTTTAGTAAACGCGTATAATTTTGTACAACTCGCAAAAAACAAATATTTCCTAGTGGAAACAAATAACACGATGCGTTTTATTTTAAAACGCGTTCTATTTTTTACTCGTGGAAATCTTCACAGGATCCGTTTTCATATAATAATTACTCTGTGTCACAACTAAACAATTGCTGAAAATTATTTGCGTACATCATTGCATTTAAAAAAAAAAACTCGTATTGTATAGAACAACGTTCGTATGTGAGTTGCGGATTTATGTCAAAAAGATAGACAAAAACATTAAAAATTTAAGTGATGATAAAATATAAACGTGGTTGTTGTAAAAATAGAGTCCTAATGAACATAAAGAGCAATAATAACAACTAAAGATATTTGTACGAACAATAGTATACATTTCAGTTTTTACAAAATATTATCGGTTATTATAATACTTAGGACGCACTTTTTTTATGTTAAAATTATTTTTGTAAAAATTACTTCTTCGGATTGATACCTACTTTTTGCTAATTTTTCTTAGAACCATATTTCTTCCGGCTGCTACCAATAAAGAGAAAAACAATTAAAAATTCATGAATATTCATCAATTGTATCGGCGAAAGAATAGTAAATCTTTAAAATATTTGTAAATGTAAAATAAAGCAATTTAGTATAATAATTAAAAAAAAATATTTTTTTTGCGTGTACTCGTAGTTCAATATTTATATTGTAAAAAAATACGAAAGCAATTTTTTTATTCAAAAATTATTTTATTATTTATTTCTATTTTTTATCCATATTTTAATGTATTTGGAGTTAATTAATCACTAAATAAATATTTTCACTTAAAATGTACTTAAATGAAGCAGAAAATCACATAATAATTTATATTTTTCAATATCACGACAAATCTTCAGTCATTTATTCACAAAATAAAATTTTGGTATATGTTTTATTAGGATAAGTCAAAAATATTTTCTTATTTTGAAACTTCTAAATTTGTCAAATACCAGTTCCATTACTAAGACCATTTCTTTAACTCGCTTATTATGTACAAAATATATGTTCCGTTTTTACACGTTTGGTAATTTATTTAGTCGTAATCAATACCTTAAAATTAAAGGAATGTCAAATTTTTGAACAAGTTTCATACAAAAATATAATAATTATATTCTTTCAGTACAATTATTGTATTGTCATTAACTGATTTTTTTTAAGATAATACGACTAAGTTTAATCAACATAGTGTCACTAAATAACCTTTGATGTTTCTGTACAAAATGCAATTTACCTTTAGCAATAAACCTATAACTATACCCTTAGAAATTAAACAAATTGTTAGTCTATATATTTCCTAGAATAATCGAACAATGAAAATTATCTTATTATTAAACAAGGACTTCAGTTCTTATTTACTAGATTTACCTATATAAAGTTAAAGCTATATACGGTAAGCTGTATACGGTAGTTAATAAAATCATGTTTTCCAGATAAAATAATGTATTTTATCTATGACATATTATTTTTTATTTATTTCCACATCGTATTATGAAGTTTAGAATCCGTCGAATTTTGGTCGTGGAATTGGTACAATTAAAAATATACTTAGCGATTTACGTAAACTTAAACATTTCCAATCACACTAAATCAATGTATTAATTTAATAGTATGTCTTTTGGTTCATTAAAAATATAAAAGTCTTAATTGGAAGATAAAATATTGTTATGAAAATAATTATAATACGAGTCACCATCAATATGAGTGGAACGGAATGTTTTAACCAGACCGTACTTACATGTAAAATATGTTATATTTTTCATAATAAATACCATTATCTAAATATCACTTCAACAGCTATATTACTAATTTGATTGTTATCATATTTATACTAATAAAATACAAATGTTCAGTTAGTACAATGTAATTGTTTTCAAAATAATAATTCAGAATAATTTAATATGAGAATAAAAAAAAGCAATGATTATAACTAAAATAATTTTTCGAATAGTTTTATAACTTATTATTACAACTTTTATTATTATAGTTAAGATCAAAATAATAAGATAAAATTTGAAATATTCTCGAAACATTTAAATTTTTTGAAGTTATTTTTATAATAAACTATTGACCGAAAGAAGGTATACTAAAAAAAAAAAATACAATATATATATATTAACACTAGCGTTTAGATTGCTCATACTTTTTGGATTGAATATTAGATGTACATAATATACCTAGTTACCTTCATTTTTTCATCTTCTTGTGGTAGTTCATTTTTTGTCCATTATGTACATCGATCGATCTATCACTTTTATGCAGTTATATGCATAAACTATTCTATTATTTATATTTATATAGAGCACACCATACTCAATATTATACGCTATTGTTATTATATTTTATTATTTATGTTTTGTACTAGTTTTTGTACGTATACTTTTTTACATGATATTTGATACTGTATGTTTAGTGTAGGTTTAATAGAAATACCGTTTTTTCCACGTAGATCCATTATTCGCTGGTGTTTTTTATTTCGCTCGCGTATAGAAAGCACACATTATGTGTATGTTATGTTCGATTGTAATTTATGGAACCATTTAAACATCCGTTAGCGTCACAATACAACGTGGACATCCTACGTTTTATCTATCGTTGGCGCAGCAATACTTAACCATTACATTTGTAAAATAATTGCTTTTTTTTCTCGTATATGATTACAAGACGTGTACAATGGTTTGTCCACCCCGCTTAGCAATTTGGTCATTGACCACATGGCTTGTATAATATTATATTATTGTGTACATCGTGTATAATATCATGTGATCACATTTGGTATCGCTACCGAGTATCCAACCGCCACGAAAGAGAAAAGGTCAATGTATTTGTGTAAATTCCAAGGGCGTGTGCCAAATAAAGGGGTTTGGGAGTTCATCCCCCCCCCCCGAAATTTGAACAAATATTTAATAAAATGTAAGTTAAATCTCATAAACTTTCACCGAGGTTATTTTATTATATAAGCGATTGTGGTCATGGATAAGATTACGGATGACTATTGTATTCCCTTATTAAATGAAAGTTATACAACCCTACCTGGAAAAAATTTCTAGGTATGCCCCTTGTGAATAAAGTTCATTATTTTCTTCGGATGCGCGTCATTTTCCTCGACTCCTTAATATATTATTATTACACCGTAAAATAACTACCAATGTACATTATAACGTATCGTGTCACCCATTTGTACGAAAACATGCGTTAACGTATAATAATAGTAAATTATAATAATTAAGTGGTTACCTATAAGATTTACGTAATTAAATATTTTAAACAATTTATTTTTATTTGATTACAAGTTAACTAAATGAATAGCCGTTTCGATGAGTCTTTTAATATGCTCTTTTGATTGAAAATAAACTGATCTTGATATTTGTGATGATCTTAGGTTAGTAATATCTTAAGAATAGAATGTTAAATAAATCATGTATCATTTTTTATTACGTTCTTTGTTTATGGTTTTCAAATACTTTGATATTATGATATGTTTAATTGTTGTCAGAAATTAAATTATTTCTAAAATGTTTATAATATACTCGGGTTTAGGACATGTTGGTGGTATTATTTTTAAAAATTTTAAAATTATGATAGCGCCACATATGAAATTTGATTTAACAATTGTGAGCCATGTAAAATATTTATTGAACATCTTATCCCACAGATTATATAATTTATACCTCAGTACATCAAATATAATAAAAAGTAAAACTTACAAGGAAAAATACGAAATGACATTCAATATTTTTGAACGTCATCTTATAAGTTATTTTATATGTCATTTTTTACATATATTTATTTATTAAATTTCTGCTTAACAGTACAATAACTATTATAATAACTATAGAAGTGTGTGTCGATTAGAACAGTAAGCAAAAATTATACCAAAATTGTTTAAGCGATATTAATATTATCATGATAATACATATATTATAAACATACCTTTTTATACATCCATTATGCATACATAATTATGTGTTCGGTTATATGAGGGTAACTATATTATTTTTGAATGCTTATGATTCTACCATTCCTCATGCGTATCGCAAAAACAATTTTCTCGAGAGTGCGCACGCATTTTACCGACTAGGCGCATTGTGACATTTTTTTTATTACACTGTAATATAGTGTCGGATGCAACATGAAATATTTTTAAGGCAAATCGCGCACGCGTGCGATTATTTACAGACACGTTGACTGGAAACTCGACCTAGTTTTTAAACTAGATATCGGTAGAATCCTTTTGATATCTACTGTCTTTATCGACAAAGGTTTTAAGTTTCGTACAATAATATTATATTTTTATTTTCTATCGCGCGTGCACGTCTTCTGTAGCTTCGATTAATCCAATGCAACATACATCGTTATATAATAATATGACACACTACGTATAGTATGTATTGTAATTATACAGTTTATAAATTATGTGGTATTGTATGTTATGTGGACGTACTAGATATTAGGTAATCACGAGGAATTTGACGTTGATCGTTTGTTTCTTTTTCACCGACTAAATATTTGAAATGTGGAGATTTAAAATCGTTATAATTTGTTTAGTTCGATTTTTAAGTGATTAATCGATTGCAAAATTATATTAAATGTGATAATATACTATGAACATTTGTTGGTCTACGAAACACCAGTTTAAAATTCGTTTGAAGTTTTTAGAAATACACTGTCTTACGTCCCTACTAGCGAAGACGATGCACAATACCTGTACTCTGCGATACGATACGGTATTTACAAAAATAAAGATCAAAAGAGACGAGTTGGGGGCGAGACGCTTCGAGTAGAATCAGGAAAAATAGAGGTGTGGGTGCGTTTGACGTTTCGTTTATAAGATTAAAACATATTTCGTGTGTGTGCTATTGTAAAAATACCAACAAAATATTAAACGTTCTCTCTCACACACATACACACACACACACACACACACACACACACACACACACACACACACA